>NC_035107.1:2400000-2700000 GCF_002204515.2 Aedes aegypti
ACTGGACTCAAGATCACCGTTCAGTGAGTTGGTTCACTCTGACTGAACAATTTCTAGGAAAATAACAATCATCCAACGGTTGCATGGTCAAACTGGGTGCATATCTCAAAGACAAACAAATTATCAAGACCCTTCGACATCAGTATCGTAAATTCTTCAATAACCCATATCTTCTATCAGTGGCATTACGATAGCTTGAAAATTAAGGTTTTGAAGGGTCAGGGCATTGAAGACCAGAAATATTCAAATGTGCGTTCAGTCAGAGTGGATCAAGTGAAAATCGTGTGTACCGACCAATATATACAGGTCCAATAAGCGCCATTCTAGGACACTCCATAGATACACCATAGAACTACCATAAACTTCTATCGGACTCTGAAATTGTCTCAAAAAATGCAATAACTAATCAGTTTATTGCTTTTTGACACTTGGTCCGCTCTGTCTGCACAGAAATTGTTGCAGTTTCCGACCACCCATTCAAATATAGTAAATGGTCAAGAATCAAAATCAAATGCATCGAATTAAGTAATATTTCTGAATTCCTATTGATGGATGAGTAAAAGAATCATTCGATGTTGAATAACCTTTCAAATCTCTTGAAATGTCTTTCATTTCCTTGCATTGCTCAGCGCGCTGATCATTTTCGCTGTTATGGTAATAAGCACTTGGTCCACTCTGACTGCATACTTTTATCGATTTTTATTGACCATCCAAAGTAAATTTGTTACATATCTCTCGCAATTTATAGCGTTTATCAATTCTGATCAAAGTGAAATGGAGGTTAGGTAATTTCACGTCTAACGAAAGAATAATCCAATTTTACCAAATTTTGTACTTGGTCCCCCCTGACTTAACGCCGACCATATAGTGAAGGCAAGAAATGTCAAAAAGGGGTGATTCTCAATTTATAGCATGCTAGCGTAAAAACCTGGATTGCTGGAGGTGAAAAGTCTTGTGAAGAGCATCGAGGAAACCATTAACGAGAAAGATTACGCTGAACTGGAAGCTCGATCGCACGTGCAAAGGCCTGATCGTCCGCCGCGTCACCGATAGCCACTTGGAATTCGTTATGGAAAGGAAAACTGCGAAAAAATGTTGGGATAACCTTCAAAGAACTTTCGACAACCTACTGCGATTGCTAAAGTTGGCTGTGCTAAAGTTGCGAAGTGCTTCGTGAAGTACGATTGTCTCGATGAAGACAGAATTTCGAAACGGAGTTTGCTGGAAAAACTTTTTCGTTCAACTGCTAAAGCTATGGAAAGACAGGGCACAAGCGTTGAGCAGAATTGACGGAAGACAACGAAAGAAAGTATTCTGGAGCTAGTGTAGAATCGCGAAACATTGCGAAATACAAGGTATTTATTTACTTGTACCACCAACAGGCTTCAAAGCCCCAATGATGTCATCTTAAAACTAAACATATTAAAAATTGTCATTCTTACGATCTATCAAAAAACGAACTGAATCTTCGTCGAAGTAGTTGGTGAGACAAGTTGCAATCAAAGAGAGCAGCAACTCTAAAAAGCCTCTGCAGACCATAAGTAACGCCAAACATGTTATGATTAGTTCGTCGAAGGGTAATCTCAGCGTCACGTTATTCCGAAGGGCTCGGGGCTGCACATTTATGTTGACTTGCTCCAACAGGGCAGGGCAATCTATGTGTCCTTGCAGAATAACGGCAATAAACAAAACTCTAGCTGTATCTCTGCGGACGAACAGGAGTTCCAAGCGAATAAGTCTTCAACGGCTTTCATAGCTTGGCAGCCGATAGGGATCCGACCACGGTAGTCTTCGTAATGCAAATCTCAAAAACCTTCTTTGAACGGATTCAACTCTCTCAACTCCATTGTTGTAGTGAGGCGTCCAAACTACAAAGCAGAACTCTAAGACGGAGCGAGACAAGCAACAGTAGAGGGATTTAAGACAGTAAATATCCGAGAAATGTTTAGAAATTCTAAAGATAAACCCTAAAAATGTGGAAGCTTTGTCAACGACGAACGAGATGTGCTGCTTAAAGAAGAGTTGGATATCCAAGATAACTCCCAGGTCCTTAACTTGGTTAACACGCTCTATGTCTTTAAATGAAAGAAATCTGCTGTCATCAGTTGAGCGGATTCGAAGAAAGAGCTTCAGGTCATCTGCGTAAGAAAGCCGTGGTTCTTTGATCACCAGTTTGACATCGTTGAAGTAAATCGGGAATAACAGAGGTCCCAGGTGGTGCTTCCTTCAAAGGGCAAATCGTCCACTGGAAGCATTGATGTGTCGGTGTCTTTTTTTAACATGTTTCCATTGATCAACCCTTGACACTGTTTTTTACACGAATTTGGTCAACTATTTCCAAACAAAACAACATGTTTCTATAATGAATTATAGAACATTTTTGGACGATAATAATTAATCAATAGTGTTATCAGTGGCTATTCTCTAACCCAAAATCCACCTGTTCATGAATTTCAGCAACAAATATGTGCTTTCTATCGTTTACTGTTTACTTTATAATTTAAATTTGCAAAATTAGTCATTTCAGGGTCGTAGATCAGATGAAACGTGAGGTTACGAGTCGCCACTGATTAATGTGATTATTTTCAATAATTCATTTATTGAAATGCTAATGAAATTCTTATTCTTTATGCACGACATTCAACTAATTTATTCTCGAATACGTTAATAATCAATTGTGTTCTGGAGTTATTGTTTATTTGGATTCTTTATTTTACAGAAATTCTGCCACAAATTTAGCATGCGTTTCTATTTTTCGTTTGTTTTTGAACTTTGAATTCTGTCAAGATATTTTTTTCAAAATGTTCTGAAATTTATTCTCAATTTTCGCCACAACCAAACCTTTTTCCTCGATTCATTCCACAGCTACTTCAAAATCTTGCCAGAAAGTTCATCATGTACAGAAGTTTTGTTAAGAATTCTATCACGAGTTTGTTTACCAAAGTTCATGTATTAAATTGTCTATGTTTAACTGAAATCAGAAATATAACCTAGTAACCTTATTTTAAGCTAATATTCGTCTCGTAAATAATGATAAATTAAATCTCGAAAAAAGTTATCTTTTTGACGGTTTATGACAATCAAGTCTTATCTTGGACAGATAACTGTTACGAAAGATTTGAAATTGCTGCAGTTCTCTACATTCTAAACTCGCCTAATATGTAGAGTGATTAATATTCACATTGACCATATTGTCTTTTTTAGTCACTACAATGACTTGTAGTTTTCAAGTCACTTTTAGGCCACTTTTTGGTCACTATTTGGTCACTTTTTTGATCATTTTGGTCACTAAAGTCACTATTATTTTGCTGTCTGACTGCTACCAGCCCTGCTTTCGGAATTTCGTTTGAAGCTTACTTCCAAATTTGTTATAGAGTTTCCTCGGAATTTCCTTTGGAATAACCTGTGGAATTTCCTATGGAGATTTCGGAATTTTATTTAGAAGTTTTGATTGGAATTTTTTACGAAATTTTCCTTTGGGCTGTTTTACGTAATTTCCATCAGAATTTCCGTTGAAATTTTTCGGAATTTACTTTGGAATTTCCTTCGAATTGTTTTTTCGGAATTTTCTTTGGAGTATCCTTTAAAATTCCTTTGTATTCTTCGTAACTTCATATCTCATTTACTTCAGAATTTCCCTTGGAATTTCTTCATGAATTTCTTTCAGTAAGTTGCTTCAGGAAGTTATTTTGGATTTCTTTGGAATTATTTTCGGAATTTCCTTCTTCAGTTCTTCCAAATTTTCTTCGGCGTTTCCTTTGGAATTTCTTTCGGAATTTCTTCTGGAATTGCCTTCGGAATTTCCTTTGGAATTCGCTCAGGAATTTCTTTCCGAATTTTCTCTGGAATTTCCTTCAGAATTTTCTCTAGAATTTCCTTCGAAATTCCCTCTAGAATTACCTGCGAAATTTCCTCTGGAATTTCCTGAGAAATTTCGTCTGGAATTTCTTTCGGAATTTCCTTCAGAATTTCCACTGGAATTTCCTTCGAAATTCCCTCTGGAATTTCCGTTGGAATTCCCTTCGGTATTTCTTTCAGAATTTTCTCTGGAATTTCCTTCGGAACTTGCAAAACTAAATTGGAAAGGTCACTGAGGCTCAATGCTTGATCTCTGAGATGAGTGCATCTGAAATCACGAAGTAGCAAGCGGATTTTGTATGAGACGAGGACTCCGAACTGGTTCAGCTTAGTGAAGTGTTGCATTCCGAATGAAAATCACGCAAAACTTTTCATAAGGACCTTTCTAACAATGAGAGGCTTTCTAGAAAACTCTTTTGTTGTTAACTAAGTTACCTTTACATTTTTCGTCGAACATTACGCAAATATTATGTAGTACCCGACAAACATTTTTACTGAATAAGAGCTGAATAAAACACTCTTAAGCTTATTTCAGCTTAATAAACGATTGTTCAGCTACTAATGTTACTTGGGTAGTCCACACCATAATCTTTCGGTCTGTAGATATTAAGGTTGAAATTTTTACAATGACACCATAATTAAGGAAAGTGGACGAGACTTTTGCGAGAAATCATGGTTTCATACTGTACGAAAAATGATGCACCCTAATGGAAAATGAGAGAAACTCCCTAATGAAATATGTTAACAGTGTCCTACGATGATGTCGCATATCAAATGGAACTAGAGGCGCATGAATTCAGAGGAATTTAAAGCCTCTCTAAACAAAAATGAAGACAATGGCCTACGATTATAAAAGAGGTGTTAAAATACTAAAAGGATCAAATTCAAAATTTCTTGATTTTTTTTAATTTTCGGCAAACACCAATGGAAAATAAGTGAGCCACCCTAATAAAATTTCACGAATCTAAGAAGGAAATGCCCTACGATGATGAAAGAGGTGATAATATACTATTGTTTTTAATATCCCATTCAAATTATGATTTTTCGACAGAAAGGCCCCCCCTAATGGAAAATAAGTCAACCACCCTAATAAAATACCACATATTAAATGTAGGAAATGGCTTACGATAATGTGAGAGATGTTCCAATTCAATATTCAATTAATTTTTTTTTTAAACAAAAAGGACCACCCTAATGGAAAGTAAATGAACCACCCTAATGAAATATCACATATAATATGCTTCCAGTGACCAACAATGATATAGGATATGTTTCAATACTATTGCCTTGAATTTCTCAGCAATTAAATTCAAATCGTTCATTTCAAATTCAATTCACTCCCCCAACTCAAAAATTTACTAAGTCCCAAAAGGTCGATTTTTTTCAAAAAAAAAAAAAAATCCAAATAACACCAGATCTCAACGTTTCATGCATTTCTAAGACATCTGGCATCAAAAAAAAAATCGATTTCGGAAATTTCATGTACCCCCCCTTTTGAGAGATTTTTCATGGGTCAGAAAAGCCAAACTTTGACCGCTTTGGGGGTCCACTTTATGGAGTCCGATTGAGCTCAAATTTTGCATGGGGACTTGGTTTCGAGGAGACAAAACTTTTGAGCACTACCATTTTTTGAAATTCGAAAAATCGATTTTCATTGGCACCCTAATATACAGCTCCGTATGCACGTATAGATATAGATAATGTGAGAGCCGAAATGCTGCAGAGGAAAACTTGAGAGAAACAACATGGCTGGATATGCCACAAACGGATACAGAGTCCCCGTAAGAAGAAACTTTATGAGGGTAGAGATGTCGTTTTTGATGAAAAAACAATCAGCAGAAAATCTTCGACATGTTCAAGAGAATTCGAAGATGAAGTGAAAAACGAAGAATCGCACGCCAATAAAGAACTTTGTTTAGACCCGATGGATTTCGGACCACTTCAATGTGACTTTCCGTTTTGAACATAATTCGGTACCGACGCCCGCAACGGTACAATCTGGAACAACTCAAGCTCCCCGAAGTCGCAACTGATTACGTGGAGAGCCTTGACAGGGTGTCTACTACCTGGAAAAACCTGGAAAACCTGGAATTATCAGGGAATTTTATTCAACCTGGAAAAAACCTGGAATTCTCAGGGAATTTTGATCAAAATCAGGGAAATTACTTTGAGGCAGTAATTCATGATAGAATATGTTAACGACAATGGATTTTTGCGTCATGATCCAGAGCTACCATTATTTGACAGAAAACTCTCTTCACTCGAAAAAAAATTTCGGCTGCGCCGCTCTCATGAGCACTATATGAGCTATTCAATGAAGATCCTTTTAAGTATGAATTTTTATCAGCTTACCAAAACATGATTGATGTTTTTAATGTATCTTTATTTATTTAGTGAAAGATCAACATATCAAGGGCTGGTAGCAGGTTTATTTTAGATACCATTTTTATGCAAGTCTCTAAAAAGTCTTTATTTTTGATAAAAGGAGTCTGAAGTCTCTATTTTAACCAAAATAGTCTCTAAAGTCTCTTTTTTCCATTATCTTGCTTGCAGATAATTAAGATACAAAATTTCTTCTCATATTTCTCGAGAACAGTTTCAGGAATTATAATTGTGGTTGCTCCAGAGATCATCATTCCTCTACCAATTTCTTCAGCAATTTTTCGTAGGATGCTTACAAGAATTTCTCCAGAAATTGCTTCAGGATTGAGCATTTCAACGTTACTACCTTTGGTAATTTTCTCAGGGTATTCCCTGTGAACAAAGTCTATCCTTGGACTTCTTCCAGATACTTTTTCACTAACTTTTCAACCGAATTCTACTAGTGATCCTTTATAGAGAGATAAGCGGAAGTAAAATGGAATGATCTGGCAACAGACCAGCAGTGCTGATTTTGCTCGGCGTCGAGAATAATATTGTAACACGGACATGACTTCCTCATTGCTAAAAAGTGTATTTTGTTTCGTTATAGATCTTTGAGCTACATATCAAAACTAATAAACAGCCAAAAAAATCAAAAACTAAAAATCGCATTAACAAAAACTCAAAAAAGTAAAACATTTCATTTTTTTGCTTCATGCAAAATTACTTTTACCGAAATAATTTCAAGCGGATTACATTACTCCTCAAGACAGTTCAAAACAAACATAACGCATGTTCGTTTGGCTCACACTTTGACAGCTCTCGCTGCTCGATTGGCTCACACTTTGACAGAAATGTCAGCTTCCGCGAATCTCTCTTATAAAGGATTACTAAATTCTACAGTCGTTAATCTAAGAGATATCCAAAGTTTCCCACAGAATTTCTTCCAAGAAAACCCGACAAGAATTTCAACGCCATTTCATCTACGGTTATTCCAAAGAATAGCTCCAAAGTTCCTCGAGGGGTTATTCGAATGAATCTATTAAGAACATTACAAATAATTCCTTATATTCGACCTGTTTTCATTATTAAGTTTCTTTAGATTTTTTTCTAGAAATTTCTCCAGCGTTTTTTCCAAGGAATTTTGGAGTTCATCCAAACGTTTTGAATGAATTCTCAAAAAATCCCCATGGGATATTGAAAAGTTCATTTAAGGTTCCACACCAGTTAACACTCCAACATTTTTTTTTTAAGAATTTCGTCCTGTTTTTTCAGGAGTTCCTTCACAATATCCTGCGAGATTTGATTTTTTCTTTTATATTTTTCAATTATCTTAGCAATAATTTAGCAATAATCTTGGAAATCTTCTAATAGTTCTTCAAGAGTGACTCTTTCTAAAAACCTTTTCCATCAAAGGTGACCTAAGAAATTACATAAGTAACTGTAACAGAAGGTACCCTAAAATTTTCTTTAGGAATACGTCACGAATTTTTCTCAACAATTTCTCAGCATACTGGAAAATTTCATTCAAATTTCCACGAAGAAAACTCCTGGAAGAATGTTCGAGAAAGTTGCGAAAACTTCCTTGAGAAATCTTTTAGAATTAATGGAGGAATTTCCGAAGAAATCTTAGGAGCAATCTCTGGAGTAATTCCTGAAGGTATCCTCAGAGAAATTTGCTGTTAAAATCTTTAAACAAAAATCTAAAGAACAATGTTGTAGAAATTCTTGAGAATTTGGAATCATCTGGAGAAGTTTCTAGCTGAATATTATAACATGTTTTAAACGTGAGTCTTGAAGGATGTTTGTAGAAAAACTGATTGGAGAATCACCGGATAAAATCCTAGAGGACTAAAGGCTTTTTGAAAAATATCTGAAATAATGGAAATAATTATAGGAATTTCTGAAGGAAGCCCTGAAGTATTGTATGTGATATTTTTTTGGAAAAATCTTGATTCTCTTTTGAGATACCCAAAACAAAATATTTGGAGGAATTCCTTAGGAAATTCTTGGAGAGTGAAAATCTCAAAAAAAATATCAATCAATCCCCATCGTAATGTCGTCATAATATATGTTTGTCATTTACTGGCATGTACCAGATTTGTTGGTATGTCGTAGTAATGTCACGAGAAATTTGAAAAAAAAGTTTAAAATATTCTCAGAGAAAAATGTGGTCTGATCAAACTATTCTATCCTGGTTCCTGTTAGGTCTCGTTTTGCTTTTTGATTACTGTTTCGTCTCTTTTTGATTAATTTTTAGTGTCTTTTTTTCTGGAAAGAGGTTTCCAAATTTCCTGTTTTCGAGAAACTCAGTCACCACCAGCCCTGCTTCATGCACAATTTTTAAAATTATTGGAAAATATTCGGTTTCAGAACAAACGATTTTCGAAAAGAATTCTGGAATTTGTACAACTTCAACCTTCTAGTCGTCGCGCGGTTTGCCACCGTCAGAACCACCGTGCTGCTGTTGTGAACGAAAAGCGAGGTTCTTTCAGCGGTGTTGTACAAAATACAACAGCGCGACGACAGAAGTGTTAAATTGAAAATTTCGTAACAATCATGAATAATTTAGAACTTTTCCGAAGGAAATGCGAAAATTCAACATTTATTTTAATTACCACAGTGATATGTTATACGGTCGAACGCGATTACCCAGGGGCTTGATAATTCGTATTTCTATTTCCGAAAAAAATGGATCGGGATCCAAAAGTTTTACGGATTATTTGTATTAATTTAGATGGGTATATGTATATCTACTTAAATATGTAGCAGATGACCGTGTTAATGTTAAGATATTTTAAAGAATTTGGCTTTTATGCAGATCAGAACTGTATGATTGCTTGCTAATACATCGATGAACTTAGTATTTATTTTAAAATATTACCACAAATCCAAATAAAGTTTTACTTTTGCGCCCAGGAAGTTGTCTTAGTTATCTAAACGACCGATGGAAATGATATGTACCATTCATCTGTACTAAAAATACTTTCAAGAAGTAGCATACTGATGCACTTGAAAGTTTCGTTCAGTTCACGGAGCTCCAACAAACGAAATATAATACATCATCATTGGAAAATACAATTCATTTGAATAACATTTAAGCTTTAGTATTGTTAGCATGTTCATATTGTAATATTGGATATTGGAATCGCATCAGCATGCTTTAAATAATGTTCAGAAGTGTATAAATAGCTATTAAATTGAAAATATTTTAAAATTTGTCATTTGTTTGTTTTAGGGCCCTTTTCTTCACCTTCACTTAAGCCATAAACCACGTTAAACCCATATAATTAAACTAGATTTAAGACCTAAGTGGGGGTGAAAAAAATCAAGACAAATAAAATTAGAGTATTTCTGGAACCTGGATTTTTTTGTAAAACCTGGAAATATCAGGGAATTTCATTTCGGTAAACGAGTAGACACCCTGCTTGAAGCAGCAGCGTTGTCGGATGAGGGAGAGCTCACCGAAGCCTCTCTTGAGGAATGCTAGAGTAGAGTCAAAGAGCCATTAAGTTCGAGGAAGGGAGTCAACGGAACGGTTGGTTCAAGGAGGATTGTTAGACGGTTTTGGACGAGAAGAATGAAGCGCGGGCGATAATGCTGCAGCAAGGCACCCGTCAAAACGTAGAACGATACAAACAGAAGTGAAGACAGCAAACCCATCTATTCCGAGATAAAAAGCGCCGCCAAGAAGAGTTGGAGTGCGAAGAGATGGAGCAGCTATATCGTTCTAAAAAAACGCGTATAAGTTCTACAAGAAACTCAAATGCATCTCGCAAAGGCTGTGCTGCGAGCCGAAATGTGCGGGGATAAGGATGGAGGTTTCTTGACGAACGAACATGAGGTGATTGAAAGGTGGAAACAGCACTACGATGAACACCTCAATGGCGTAGAGAACTTATTCAAATGGGTTTGGACAGTTTGGCTACTTGTCTCCATCGATTGATAGCCAGGATCTGGGATACAGAACAGCTAGACCGGAGGAGTGGAAGGAGACTGAATAGACTGATTAAGACAACGATGGATAGTGTACAGTGTTGTGTGAAGATATCGGGTGTGTTATCGGACCCGTTTGAAACACGCAAAGGACTTCGACAAGGCGATGGTTTTTCCTGCCTCCTGTTCAATGTTGCGCTAGAAGGTGTTATAAAACATGCGAGACTCGACCTTCAATAAATCCAACCAGTTTATTTGTTTCGCTGACGACGTGGACATTGTCGGAAGAACGTTCCAGGTGGTTCCTGAACAGTATACCAGGCTGAAACGTAAAGCAGGACGGGTTGGATTGAAGGTAAATACTTCTAAAACGAAATATCTGCTGGCTGGAGGAATCGAAGGCGATAGAAATGATCGACGGAGATAAGTTCGAGGTGGTGGACGAATTTGTCTACCTCGCATCATTGGTAACGTCGGATAACAACTGTAGCAAAGGAGTTCAAAGTCGTATCATTGCCGGAAATCGTGCTTACCACGGACTCCACAAGACCTCAGGTAACCTTAACCTCCGTACTAAGTGCACTATTTAAGTTGCACGACGCTGATAAAACCTGTAGTCCTCTATGGGCATGAGACGTGGACAATGCTCGAAGAGGACCTGCAAGCGCAATGTGAGATTAGCGTGTGTACGCAACTCTACGGTGAACCCAGTATCCAGAAAGTCGTCAAAGCTGGAAAGTTACGATGGGCGGGGCGATGTGAGAATGCCGGACAACAATCCCGCGAAAATGGAACCCTCGAAACCGGCCGGTCCAAGGCGAAGAGGAGCGCAACGAGCTAGGTGGTTTGACCAAATGGAGCAGGATCTGTGGGGCGTGTAGGGCGATCGAGAAACTGGAGGCGAGTAGCCATGGACCGAGTTTTTTGGCAAAACTTTGTGGCTCATGTCATGTCTTGAAGGACGTAGCGCCATCAAAAGTAAAGTAAGTTAGACCCGATGGAGGAAGCGATCGAAAACGAGTTGCACAGTTTGAAAGAAAACGAAACCTGGACTTTGCATACGGAGCCAAAAGAGAATGACAACGGCAACATTGAAAGGTATGAAGCAAGGCTTGGATATTCGCCGAAGAAAAATCATCATAAAATACCGCCGCAGATGCAGATTGGAGAAACGATGGTGTGGACAGGCAATCTATTTCTGGCTTTACATTTCAGGAAACAGAATACAGTAGCTTTCTCATCGACAGAAGCCGAACAAGTCCCTGATATATTTATCAAGGGGCTTCTTTCTCTCCTTCATTCTTTTTCCAACTTATTGGAACATAAACCAAACCACTTCGGAAGTCGAGAACATTTGCAACTCGAAAAGATCTTCGACTGGTGGAAATCAAACCTACGTCCTTCAGCCCAGACAGACCTTCAGGTGCCCAGAGATCGTACAGTTCCGATTCCCCACTGGAGCCGGGCCAGTGTTTTAAGCCTAAGATGCTGCTGAAAAGGAATCGCTAAAGGCATTTCTCGACGATTTCTTGCAGAAATTTTCTTTAGCGACTTCCGTTTAAACTGACATTTCTTTTGAACTACGAACTGCTTTAAAAAGCGCTTTCTTGATCAATTCCTGACAGGAACATCAGGTGCACCAAGATAGGAAAAATTTATTTTCAGCAGAGAATCAGGTTCAACCAGAAATGATCCCAGTATTTCCTCCGATCATTCTTTTGTAAATTTCATCTTATTTATATCGACGTTTTTCGAGGAATTTCTCCAGAAAATCCCGCAGAATATTATTCAGGCTTTCTCGAGAATATAAATTAAGAAATCTTAAAAGCACTTTCAAAAGAAACTCCTTGTAAAGTTTTCGTGATTCTTTTTTTCAGGCATGAAGCAGGCAGGTTGTTTCTATTTTAAAACACCCAGTCGCTACCAGCCCTGCTACTAGGATGCCGAGAGGTTCTTCTGGAAGACCCTTTCATTTGAATCATTTTTATTTATTTTTTTGCTGCCTGCACCGAGTAACCTAGTCGCAGAACTGGTTCAGAACAGTTCCTCGTTCCCCCCAGTAATCCAGCAGACAAATCGCTCGAGGGCCCTTGCGTAAGCCGGCGAAAATTGGCTTAACGAAGAAACGAGACTGAATGAAGAGCGGACCATCTCCACACCACCACTTACCACTTGACACTGGCTGCCAGAATGGGTTTTTTATGCAAATGTGCCCCGCGGAACCAGAATTTCTTGGATCTGCCGTTGCTGTCGACGTCGTAGAGCTACGCCGAAGAATTCCTTTTTGTCAACCCCAACGTAACGCGGACGGGGGGGACCAGAAGAAGATATCGCACCACCGACCGACCGTCGTGAACACATGTTTGAATATTAATACGAGATGACAGAACAAAAAAAAAACGCACACAGTATGCCATGGATGGAACGCTGTTTGCTGTGTTGCTAGGCGACTGAAGTTTGGGCTGGCTAATGGGCATTTAGTAGCGGAATATTACGCGGAATAAAAGAGCAATTAATAAATCTGGCTGCGGTAGGACGGAGTATCGGATTTCGGACGTAATTTTCTAAATATTTGTTGTTCGCTCGAACAGGTATTGGCCGCGAAGGTTGATACGGAGCGGCGTGTGAAAGAAGGTGCGTCACGATTGAAAAACTTCTGAAGGGGAGATAAATCAAGAGTTTGGGGTTGTCAAGGAATTTTTTGTGATGTGTTGTTTTATCCATCATGATCAAAGCAGCTTTTTTGTGTGAATGTCTGCCGTTTGCGAAATATAATACTTCAAAAGCATAGTTTTGAGTAAATAGCAACGCAATTTTATTTGGTAGCTAGCAGGCATGACATGTTGAGGATAGAATTACTCTATGAAGGAGATTAGCCATCAAACGCGTGATAGATTTGAGCAAGGAATCGTCTTTTGCATTCAATCTTCTATCATAATAGAACGCCTTACCGCGCGGCTTTTGCCTTGACGATTCGCTAATCGAAGCAATCATGTGCCATTAACTAAATACATTCAATTCTCCATGACTCGATATTAAAGGGAGTATCGGGTTAGGGAGGTATTGTGTTGTAGAACACGAAACCAGTGCAAATGCGATCCAAGGGACTATCGAAGTAACCATGAAAACCACTTTTTACTATGGTTCTCTAACTAGATATCGGAATACCAAATATCGTCGAGTAAGAAAGAATTGATTGTACTTTCAATTTATATGCAATCCACATGACCTTGCGTAAATGTAGTGGATTACGTGGATTTCAGTAGGCTAGCGAATGCAACATCGATCTCTACACCTTCTCTTCTTTATTCAGCATTCTGACGGGACAGGTGCCATTATTAGCTAGAAACCCATACGTACTTTTCACACGACCTTACAATAATCCTGTAGAGGTTATGCCTTCTACTAGAAAGAAAGTACAGTTAACTCTCCCTTACTCGATATTCCGTATCTCGATATCGAGTTAGAGAACCATAGTAAAAGTTGGTTTTCATGGCTAACTCGATGGTCCCTTGGATCGCAGTTGCATTGGTTTTGTGTTCTGTAACTCGATACCTCCCTAACTCGATGGTCCCTTCAATATCGAGTAAGGGAGAGATGACTGTAGTATTCAATCGCCATAAATAAATTTAAAAGTTTGTTCTAGGAAGTTCGTAAAAAAATCATGTCGTTTTGTCACACTCGGTCCATATCCATATATTTTACTCTTCAGTAGTCGTTGTGTTTTGTATTTTGTAGAGCCAGAAAGAGAGTTAAATATCCAGTTGACGGAAGGGATTAAAGAGATGCCGAAAGGAAACATAAAGAAACCGGGAAAACGGCCAAAAATGTTTAACAAAACTAAGATCCCGCTAATCTACAAAAACGCCTCAGAGAAAAGAATCAAGTGCTAGAAAAGAGATGTACAGAAGACATAGAGAATATAAATCAGGGAAGAAGCCAGAATGAAAGCCAAAAACAGAGAAGCCAATCTATGACAAAATTATGAAAGTCAAAAAGTCGAAAAAACCTAAAATTTTGCTTCATACACACTTAAATTATTTTACCGGAATCGGTGAATTTCACCGTAATCTCAACAGCTGAAAAGTTCGGTGAAATAAATTAACGGAGTACGGTAAATTATTACAGCTTTCGGTAATATTTCACCGGAATCCGTTAAATTTCGACGGATTGGCGGTGTTTTATTCTACCGAACTGTTCAGCTGTTGAAATTACGGTGAAATTCACAGATTCTGGTAAAATAATTTAAGTGTGTGCGAAGGAAAATTTTAGGTTTTTTCGACTTTTTGACTTTCATAATTTTGTCATAGATTGGCTTCTCTGTTTTTGGCTTTCATTCTGGCTTCTTCTCTGATTTATATTCTCTATGTCTTCTCTATATCAATTTTTTAGCACTTGATTCTTTTCTCTGAAGCGTTTTTTTGTAGATTAGCTGGATCTTAGTTGAGAGGCTCTGTTCAATTTCTCTTCAATCAATAATTGAGCCATATTATCCTCTTCTTTGAGTTTTTCGTACGAAACGTTATCCAAGATATGTATAGTGGATCTAACATGAATAACTTCCAAAAAGTTACTCGAGATATGTTTCAGTCGAGAGTCTAAAAAAGAGTCCTGCATAGAACAAATAAAAACCCTAGAAAATCTGGAATTTTATTCAACTTGTGAAAAAAAACTTGAATTCTCAGGGAAATTAATTTTCATTAGGTGGAATATATCCTTTTTGCGACACAATTTTGGTTGCGCTGCTCACAAAACGCTCCTTGCAATGTTCCGTCCTTTAATTTTTCAATCATTTTTTATTTATTCAGCATACAGCGTTTTTAGATTAGTAGAACTTAAGATTGCCAAATTTATAAAGGCAAGTACAGTTCCCAGTTCCATTTCGGTGGCGTTCATGGGCATATAAAACATGATTGAGAACATTACAATTTTTATTTTTCAAAATTTTTTATTTTTCTCGTCTATTCTACAAAAAAAATACACCTTGTAGGGAAGCGCAAACATTACAACAGATACGTAGAAAAATAGATTGCTCAGGCAAGAAAGTCTGTTTTTAGAGTCTTGGTCACTAACTTGGCAAGTGTCTAAAAGGTTTTTTTTTTTTGATGTTAGGTCTCTTAAGTCTTTTTTTTGCCTTAATTAGCTTGCAGTGAATCCTGGTACAACATTCTAGAGGCTCCAGTTAAGCCTTCAGAGACTATTGCACGACTACTCCACAAGTTCTTAATGATATTTTCCTCAGATTCCGGGGAATGCTGCATGAATTCTAGAGATTCCTCCAGATATGCCTTCTGTAATGGAATACTTTCAGGTACTCCTCCAGAGATGCTTGAAGGAATTTTTTTCAGCTTTTAGTCCAGAAAATCCCAGAACACTCCATTCGCTACTGCCTCCAGTAGTTTTCACAGAGATAACTTTGAAGAATATGAGATTAACCAACCTAGCGCTGAAAATCTGAACAATAAATAAAAAATACTCTGAAGTAATCCTAGCGATTATTCCAGGATTTCCTTCACATGTTTTTTTTTTCACTGGTTCTTTCACTGAGTTTTCCATTTATTACTTCTACTAGATTTTCCACAGATTCTGCAGGAGTTTTTCCACAAAAGTTTATTCCAGAGCAGAGTGTTGTTTGATCCTTCGACCTTGACGCTTTCTCCTGCGGTGGCGGGCGATGAGGGCCGGATTAATCGTGTTGCGCGCTGCTCGCGTAGCACGGTGGAATAGTGTCGTGGATCGTAGAACGCGTTAGTAGTGTTTGATCCTTTGATCTTGTCGCTTGCTCCCATGGGGGCGAGTGACGAACACTTGTTCGATGATCAAAGCGTTTATCGAGTAATATCGCGCATCCGGTTAGGCGCATTCATTTCGAATTATATTTTTATCGTTTTCCAAAACGAATCCGTCCCCCATGTACAAACACCCAGTGTTTACTTGTGGAAGTGCAGAGGACTCCTCGGCTTCCATAAAGCAGGTAATACGTCAACATTTCCCTCCCATCCCCCAACTGACCTGCAGTCGGACGCAGCCGGCGCCGTTATTGTTTGTTATAATAATGAGAGCACCAGTACTTACACATTGAGGATGCTACTGATCCCGAGTAGCGTCTGTTGGTTACCTGTGTAAGTACAGCTGTTCTTGCAATAACTTTCATCAGAAATTACGATAGGATTGCTTATAGATTTATTCAGAAATTAAAAAAAAAAATCTTCGGAAAATTCTTAAATATGTCCTTGGCAATTCCATGGAGATACCCCTTGTGAAATTTCTCAAAGAATATCTAAAATACCTAGAAAGAAATAATACTTGAAGGTATTCCTGGTTGAAATAAAAAAAAAATCTCGTACGACAATTTTATAGGAAAACCGAAAAAAATAGTTGTGGCATCATATTCCTGAAGGAAGTTTGCAAAAGAATCACTAAACAAACTTCTGAAGAACTCTTGGCAGTAATACCTAGAGAAATTATTTACTTGTTAAATTCCTTGAGCTTGATTGGCCGCCCGTAGTTGCTTCTCCAGTATCGCCAGATCAGCTGCACTTACACAAGGAGCCATCCAGATGACTGCTTCGGACTAACAGACACCCTCAGTGAATAGGTGCTGGTGATCTTCTATTTTAGGCAAGTTGCGGACCAATGAGGGGAAGGAATTGATGTTGCATTAAAACTTGCCAACTGTAGATCGGCTATACCCCTGCATCTACGCCAGTTCATACGAGAGGATATGGGTATTGGGTGTAAGGCAATTTTATGGCAGAGAGGTTTGTTTTTAGTTAGCAGACTAGACTGCCTGTGAATCAGGCGTAAGGAAAGGCGTGCTATAATGATAAAAGAGTGGTAGCATAGGGAAACGGTTTCTTGTCCTTCTCTGGTTCTAGTTTCGAAAGAATAGATTAAGAGTGAAAGATTGATAGAAGTGAAAGATGTAACTACAATGTACGAGGAAAGGAAGGGCCTGGGACTGAACCCATGACCTTCCGATTATGAAACAGATGCGATAGCCTCTAGACAACCAACTTCGTGAAATTAATTTCCGATTGAATTGAATTTCTGTAATAAAATACATAATAAGTAATACTTTTCGTTTTGTTACAAGTAATGCTTGTCATTATTAAAAAAAATCTGGTTCCTATTTGAAATGTTTGTCTTTTCTTGGTTCATGTTCGATGTTTCTTGTCCCTTCTAGCTCTATAATAATCCTGGCTACAATGATCGATTTGTTCAAGCCTATTTCTGAATTTGCAACTCTTTTTGAAACAGAACGCCAGAACAACTGTAGGAGTTATTCCCTGGGCAAAGGCACAACCTTGTGACCAGCTAGATTGCTGTCAGGTCTCGGAGCTTAAATGTATCTTTACTCTGAAGAGAAAGATGCACACTAGTGGTGCCAATGGTGATGATAATCAAAAGTGTTTATAATTAACACTATTGATTAACATCGCCGTGAACCGATACTTTACATGGTCTATTATGAAGCGGTCCCTTGTTTGTTTTTTCTATACGTATTTTATTTATACTTCCAGACACTCTTCCGGAGCATTATTTTATTATTTTAATGTGCATTAAAACCTCCTAACATTGAAGAAATTGTGCGGCACAGGAACACGAAAGAAGTTATGTGCTGGTAAAACGAATGCCGTCAGACGGCCACTGTCTGTTCTCAGCGCTGATATGTCAATTCTACCGAACGGAATTCGACAATGGAGCATATGCAAAAAGTCATGCAGCTTCGCAGACAAGTTGTGGAACATATCAGAGCAAACATGGACACCTTCTACGAATCATTGGTAGACACTGTCAGCGCATTAGATCATCTTCTTGCAACCGACGTCGTAGATAGAATCGAAGAACTGCTTACGAGGTTGGCAGACACCAATGAATGGGGAGGTCAAGAGTCAATATCAGCAGCTGCCAACTTATTGAACAGGAGAATTGACGTATATTGCGAAGATGGAGACATCATTAGATTCAACAGAAGCGCTACAGCTTACGGGACACTACGAATAGCATATCGAGCAGCGATCGTAAGAAGAAACAGGAGAGGTGGGAGAATCGATCGAGTGCATTACGATAGTGTGGTACAAAGACTACGGCAACTGATCCTGATCCTGAAGCAGATAGTAGGACAGTCGAGGGCACGAATGGTGAAGGAAACTTCACTCCACCTA
The DNA here is from genome assembly GCF_002204515.2 of Aedes aegypti. Lineage (NCBI taxonomy): Eukaryota > Metazoa > Arthropoda > Insecta > Diptera > Culicidae > Aedes > Aedes aegypti. Next base: position 2,418,324 of record NC_035107.1, read on the forward strand.
ACACTCAAATTCACAACTTCCAACGGAACGTTATCGAGAACGCATCGCAAATAATTCATAATTCCGAAAACGGCTTCATAGATGTACCGGGAGAAGCCGGCCACAAGCAGCAGCCAATCTTCTTGAGTTGGAATGTCCGAGGATGCTCAGATGGAACCAAAAGAGAAGAAATGGACAGATTATTCGCGCAAAAGAAATACAAATTAATTGCGCTCCAAGAAACACGAATAGCGGAATGCTCCTTGGAAACTAACAACTATTATTGGTTCAATGTCAACATCAGAGGCGAGAAAAATAGAATAGGGGGAGGAACAGCCATCCTCGTTCAAAAAGCATTGCTACAAGAAAACAGGTTTCAGAAAATCGGCGACAATTCGTGTGCGCTAATCGTTGACATATTCGGGTACGAAACCGTTTTCATCTCCTGCTACATTAGAAGTGAGACCAACTACGGCCATCGAAAATTTGGAGCGCTGTCCCGATATATCATTTCATTACCTTAGCAGCTTAAGAAGAATGTCATCATAGCTGGAGATATGAATGCACATATTGGCATTCACGATCAAACTGAAGCTGACAAAACAATAATAGGAAGGAACCTATCGCATCAACACTGCAACGCAAACGGCTTTGAACTGAAAACCTTTCTCCACGGGACTAGAATGAAAAACTATCTTTCATTTAAGCCACTCTCCCTCAGTGACGATTACGTGGACGAATGGAAGTAGCTCCTCTCAGTTGGATCACATTTTAATGACGGTGATGAGCTTCACGAAGTTGCCTCGCATAAGAGCCTTCTACGATGCTACACTTCGTAGTGATCATAAAATGGTAGAGTGTGTGATGGCATATAAGACTTCGGATCAAGAAACATCACAAACTCAGAAAACTATCAACCCCGTAAAGCGAGCAAAATTTAACCTAGAACTGCTGAAAAATGAAGATGAAAGAATGAAATACCAACAGCGCATGGACAGAGCACACCGAAATACCGAAAACATACCTTCGAATCCGGAACAGAAATGGATTGCAATTGAATCGACTGTAATGAAAGCAGCAGAAGCAGTACTCCAAGCATCTAGGTCACCTCCAACACCACGACGAAAGCAAGCACATACGAACCTTTGCCTTGCGAAACAGAAACTAATGGCGAATAGAAATGATCAAAATTTGAAAAATGCGGCAAGACAGGCAGAAAAGGAAAAAAGGCTGGCCTATCAACAACATTTCGAGGAAAAAGTAGATAAGTTTCTTAGAGAGATTGAAAACGAAAACTCTTTGGAACAGATGACGAAAACTTTTCGATTAATAAAATCACACCGGCGGCAACGCGAAAGCAAAAAGCGAAAATATATAAACATTCAGCAATGGGAACAGAAATTATCATCATACACTAATCGAAATGGGGAGCTTAATCTACTTCCTGAAGATGACGGAAGAAGCCCAGGAGCGGAACCGAAGTGGCAAGAAATTCAAGAAATTCTATGGTCGACCAGAAACAATAGCGCTCCGGGGGTGGACAACATGAACAACGAGCCGTTGAAATACGCATCAGAAAATGTCAAGGATGATTTAACGCATCTAATCAAAGAAGTCTTCAGAACAAATGATGTTCCAAAAGCATGGACGAAAACAGTTCAAGTTCCAATATCTAAAGTACCTAATGCCGCAACTGTAGATGACTACAGATGCATCACGCTGTGTCCAGCGGCATATAAAATTTACGCTAAAATTCTCCTCAAGCGTCTAAGAGAGAATATAGATCCATTGCCAAGCTATCAGATGGCATTCCAATCGAAAAGAAGTGCTGCTGACCAGATATTTGTGCTCCGAAGGATCTTCGACGAAAGATGGAGAAAAGGTGTCAAAACAATCATTGTTTCAATTGACTTGAAATAAGCTTTTGACAGAATCGATACCTCAAAGGTGGCAGAAATACTGGACAAACTGGGAGTCCCTCGAGCTCTTATCAATCGCATCATTAAAGCGTCGTCGATTCAATGGTTTAGACAGCGCACTACCACCAGAAGCAAACACAGGGGTATAAAGCAGGGATGTTCGCTGAGCCCAGAACTATTCATTCTGATGTTGCACTACGTATTGAAAGAGCTACAAGGAAGCTGGCCGGAAATTAGACTAGACCATGGAGGCAATATGCGACTTCCATGTATCCTTTGCTATGCTGATGACATTCTATTCCTATGCAATAATGAAGAAAACGTAGAACGCTTATTAGATCTAGTCATTCCACTTCTGGAATCAATAGGATTAGAGATCAATACGAAAAAAACAAAAGTGTTATTGCGTGATCTGTTTGACACTACCAACGTAGCTCCTGATACTACCAGAAAATTTGGAAAATATGATCTGTTGGTCGTCACTATGATGAAATACCTTGGTATTTACGTTACAAGCAGCCTATCAAGAGCAGCAACAACTTCAGAGAGGATCACCAAAGCTTATAAAGCATTCCTTCACCTATGTTCTTTTTCACGGAAGCATAAACTGAAATGGACAACAGTCAAACGTCTATACCATTGCTTAATCACACCGGTGGCTACGAAGACTTCACTATATGAAAAAGAAACAAAAACTCCTTAAGAAGTATGGAGAATGATATGATTCTTACCTTGAAAGAACTTAGCAAAAGAGAAAACGATGGTAATACTGGTCAGGAGACATCGCAAATCCATGCAGAGCCAAATGAAGGAGAAGAGAGACGCACAACTGGACATGACGAGAATCAAGCCAATATCCTAATTCATGGAAACTCACAAGAGACAAGCATAGACCAAGAAAACGAGAACCCACATATTGCTCCAAATTGGTTAAACAACAGAACCATCAACAACAAGATAAGAACGGCGAGGCTCAATTTCTTCGGCCACATAATTGTTGATGATGAAAGCAACACAGTGAACATAGTAGATCCATAGTAGATCCACAGTGAACATAGTAGATCCTTACACTGTTAGTTGACGTTGTGAAATTTGTTAGACAATTAGTTCATTCCCGAAATACACCTTAATCAGTATAGACGTGTTTTACTGCCCTCACTATTCATCAACCAATAGGTTATTGGCCCAGAAAAAAACTCTTAAGAAATAGTCTTGGTGAAAGTTCGGAAAATCGTTATCGGGGGAGTTCCAACAAGATGGGTGATCTGAAGACGTCCTTCGAGAAACTTGGTGATACTAACTACGCGGTGTGGAAATTTCGTATGGAGCTTCTGTTGATTCAAGATGATCTGCTGAGCGTCGTTACTGTAAGGGGAAAAGAGACGGACGACGAGTGATGAACTGATCCAAGAGAGATAGGAAGTACAGTGTTCCGCGAGATATTAAAGCAACCGGACGAACTTCAGTGTTGCTCCGCGTGAAGTGTAATATTTGACGGAAATCCCGTATTATTTCAATATTATTAATAAAAAGTTAATCATTAAAACTTGTTTCAATATCACATGGGGGCTCAACCGGGATTTCCCTCATGTTTTGAGTCGATTTGAGTGTGAAATTAGTGGTGTATGCTTAAATTTGCAAATTTCTGCAAATGGCGTCCGAAAATCTTCGCTTAGATCGAGAGCGGTCATAGCGTCAGAGTCTGTGTGAGGTGTCGGGGACAGAGAAAAGTTCCCTCACCAAAGAGAACGTGGTTTCCGTGAGATTGGAGAATACTCTCCACAGTGCTTTGTGCGGAAGAGTGTGCCTCTGTGTTGGTGAACTGAGGAAGTATACTTTTCATCGAGTGAAAAAACGATCGTTATGTTTGTGCGCGAAGTGCTAACGAGGCTAACAAACCCGCAGCTCCGCGAGTTTTGTTCTGCGAGAAATTTGCCAACGTCCGGCAAAAAAGAGAAATTGATCCGGCGCTTATTGAGTTTCAGTGAAAACAGTCAAGAGGAAACAGTTCTCCATACTGCTAAAGGAATCGTTACATCAACTCCGAAGGCCGACGAAAAGGAATCGGAGTCAGAGATGTCGAGTGAAGATGAAAGTGTGGGTTCGCGAGGCAGTGTGCGTGCGCCTCAATTTACGTTCAATGATATTGGTGACTCCCTCGAACGATTTTCTGGTGAGCGCACCGACAGAGATGTCCACGACTGGCTGGACGAATTTGAGGAAACAAGTGAAAACTTTGGCTGGAGTGATGCGCACAAATTTGTGTACAGCCGCCGACTATTGAAGGGTACGGCAAAGTTATTTGTGAACAGCTCGAGTGGTTTGAACAGTTGGAAAAAGTTAAAAGCTGCCCTCCAAGAAGAGTTTGGTGGCAAAGTGTCCAGTGCTGAGATCCACGAACTTCTCCGGAACAGGAAGAAAAAGAGCGATGAGTCGTTTTTGCAGTACATTTACCATATGCAAAATATTGCAAAACGAGGCCGTATTGAAGAAGAAGCCGTGTGTGAATATGTGGCGAACGGAGTGAACGACATTTCGGTAAACAAGGTGTGCCTGTATGGCGCGAAAACCGTTGCCGAATTGAAGGAACGTGTGAAACAGTATGAAAAAATGAAAATTCAAATGTGTGAACTGAGTAGCCAAGCAGTGAAAAACACAAACACAGGTGGCCGTCAGAAGGAGAAAATGGAATCAAAGTCGAGTGTGAAAGATTCCACTGGCACAGCCAACGTGAGTGACAGTGTGCGTTGCTATAATTGTGGTAGACGCGGCCACTACGCGAATGACTGTGACGGTGAGGCCATAGTAACGCGTCTGCGTCCGCGAACGCGATGCGATCAAAGGATTTCCTGTTGTTGATATTCTGCTTTGCGGGCTCGCACACGCGGACGCGTCGCTCGACGCGTTTACTATGGCAGCGCCCTGATACAAAATCGCAAGGCCCGAAATGCTTCGGTTGTGGAGAGCACGGTCATCGAGCGAAAGACTGTGAGCGGGAGAAAAAGAAAGCCGAAGTAAATGCGCTCTCCGACGGCATGCCGGTGTGTGAGATTCAAGCTGGTGGTTCTGCTCTTCGCACATTATTCGATACGGGAAGCCGACACAACTTGCTGTGTGAGAGTGTGTACGTGAAAGTGGGAAAACCAAATCTGCACCCCACCATGATGAGCTTCAGTGGGTTTGGTGCGGCAAAAACACCAGCTCGTGGTACGGTGGACGTCGATGTGTGTGTTGGTGTGGATAAATTTCCGTCGATGACGTTTTACGTCGTCCCGCCGGGTTGTATGAAATACGACGCCATACTCGGCATGAGTGCACTACAACACATGGATGTGGAAGTGAACCAGAACGGAGTAAACATTAAGAAGAAAGTGGTGGAAAATGACGCTGTAGAAGAGAGTGACATGATGCAGATTTTGAGTGCGTGCGAGCGGGAAAACCTTGATGTGGACCCCCAGTACGCTGATGTGGTGAAAAAGATGATCGCGAACTACCACCCGAAAAGTGAAGTGTGCAGCCGGGTAGAAACGAAGATCATTTTGACCGATGACGAACCTGTTCATTCGGCTCCGCGGCGATTTGCACCAAAGGAGAAAGAAGTGTTGGAGAAAACCATCGACGAGTGGCTGGAATCGGGAATCGTGCGCGAAAGTGTTAGTGAATATACCAGTCCGGTGACACTGGTTCCGAAGAAAAACGGTTCATTGCGCGTGTGTGTTGATTACCGGCAACTCAACCGTAAAATAGTGAAAGATTGTTTCCCAATGCGGAACATAGAGGACCAAATTGATAAGTTGAAAAGTGCGAAAGTGTTTACCACTCTAGACTTGACGAATTCATTCTTCCACGTACCGGTTGAGGCTTCCAGCCAAAAATACACGAGTTTTGTGACGCATATGGGACAATACGAGTTCCTCAAAACGCCGTTCGGGTTGTGTAACAGCCCTGCGAGTTTTAGTCGATTCGTGGTGGATGTGTTTCGTGATTTGATTCGAAGTGGAGTGTTGATCATATACGTTGACGATGCGATTATTGCGACCGACACGCCGGAAGAGAATGTCGCGGCGTTGCGACAAGTGCTGAAGGTCGCGAGTGAAAACGGGCTTCAATTTAACTGGGAAAAGTCGCAGTTCCTGAAAAGAGAGGTCGAGTACTTGGGATACCTGATTAGTGAAGGGAAATACCGGATGTCTCCTGAAAAAATCCGGGCTGTGAAGAATTTCCGTGTTCCGAGTAACGAGAAAGAACTGCAACGGTTTCTGGGACTAACCAGTTACTTTCGGAAGTTTGTGCCGGGCTATGCGGTCATTGCGAAACCGCTGACCGATCTTTTGAAAAAAGACGTGCCGTTCGTGTTCGGTGAAAATCAAAGAAGCAGTTTCGAGCAGCTGAAAGACAGTTTGGTGTCGGATCCTGTGCTAAAAATTTATGATGCTGCTGCTGAGACGGAGGTGCACACCGACGCGAGTAAGGAAGGGTATGGTGCAGTGTTGCTACAACGGGATCACGATGGAAGATTCCATCCCGTTTATTATATGAGCCAGAAAACGAAGTGCGCAGAGAAAAACTACAGTGCTTTTCACTTGGAAGTGCTCGCGGTGGTGAATGCAGTGCAACGTTTTCGGGTCTACTTGCTCGGAATACCTTTCAAAATTGTGACCGACTGTGCTGCTTTCCAGCATACGCTAAAAGGGAAGCATCTTAGTCCGAGAGTGGCCAGATGGGCATTGTTGTTAGAGGAGTACACTTACACCGTGGAACATCGAGCGGGAAACCGCATGCAACACGTCGATGCATTGAGTCGCGCGCCGGTGATGGTTACGACAGGCGACCCTCTAGTGGAAGTGATTAAATCCGCCCAAGGGCGTGACGAAAGACTACGCGCGATCTGTGAGTTGCTGAAATCCCAACCTTTCGAGGATTACGTGGTGACAAGTGATATGCTGATGAAAATTGTGGACGGACGTGAAGTAGTCGTTGTACCGACTGAACTACAGTGTGAAGTGATACGACGTGCACATGAAAATGGACATTTTGGTGCGAAAAAACTGGAAGACATAATCAAGCGGGACTACTACATTCCGCATATCAGTGCAAAAATCAAGAGGCAGATCGAGTGCTGCGTGAAGTGCATCATGGCTGAGCGGAAAAGAGGAAAAACGGAAGGACTTCTTTCGCCGATCCCAAAAGGCGATGTTCCTTTCGATACCTATCACGTAGACCATGTAGGACCCATGGACGCTACCGAGAAGCTCTACAAGTATTTGTTCGTGGTAGTAGATGCTTTCACGAAGTATGTGTGGATTTATCCAACCAAAACGACGAATGCGGCAGAGGTGATTCAACGATTGCGACTTCAGAGTGAGTTATTCGGAAACCCGAGGCGCATAGTAAGCGACAAAGGAACCGCATTCACGTCCCATGATTTCAAGGAGTATTGTGGGGAACAGAATGTGGAGCACATCGAGATTACCACAGGAGTTCCCAGAGGAAATGGCCAAGTCGAACGCGTCAACCAAGTGATTTTGGCCATGTTGACAAAGCTGTGTGTTGACGATAAAACCAAATGGTACAAACATGTCGGCAACATCCAACGCTGGATAAACGGCAGTGTTCATCAGAGTACGAGTGTGTCGCCATTTGAAGCAATGTTCGGCGTTCAAATCCGACATGAAGGCGATATTCGACTGAGCGAGCTACTTGACGAGATAAAGATGGCCCAATTCAACGACCAACGATGCGAGATCCGGAAGAAGGCAAGAGCTGCTATCGAAAAGGCGCAAGATGAACAGCGGCATGCGTACAATCTCCGTGCGAAGCCAGCGACAAACTACGCAGCGGGAGACATTGTGGCCATCAAGCGTACCCAATTCGGACCTGGAAAGAAGTATGCATCCGAGTTTCTAGGACCGTACAAGATCGTGGCTGTTAAGGCGAATAATCGATACGATGTAGAGAAGGTAAGCGGCGAGGGACCAAAGCGGACAACAACTGCAGCGTCCCATATGAAGCTGTATCGGGTCTGGAGTCCAGATCCCTCTCAGGATGACCGAGATGTAAGGGGAAAAGAGACGGACGACGAGTGATGAACTGATCCAAGAGAGATAGGAAGTACAGTGTTCCGCGAGATATTAAAGCAACCGGACGAACTTCAGTGTTGCTCCGCGTGAAGTGTAATATTTGACGGAAATCCCGTATTATTTCAATATTATTAATAAAAAGTTAATCATTAAAACTTGTTTCAATATCACATTACTGAAGAGAAGCCTGAAGATCCACCGGCAGCTTGGACCACGAAAGATGCCAAAGCACGATCGCTGACTGGACTCAACGTTAAAGACAGTCAACTTTCACATATAATTCGAGCGAAAACGAGTAAGCAGATGTGGGACGCGTTACGAACATACCACGAACGGTCATCTTTGGCGAGCAAGGTCCATGTTCTTCGGAAGCTGTGTTCCCAGAGATTGTTGGAAGGAGGAAGCATGTCCGATCATTTGGACGAGATAACTTGCCTAACTAACCGACTAATCGCGATGGGAGAAGAGCTGAAAGATCACTGGATAGTGGCCATGGTTTTATCAAGCTTACCGGAATCGTACGGAAGTCTTATTACGGCGTTGGAGAGTCGGCCTGAAGCGGATTTAACACTCGAATTTGTGAAAGGAAAACTACTTGATGAATGGAGGCGACGCGAAGAAAATCAATCCTTTGAAAAGGTGTTACGAACTGGCGGTGATGAATCAAGAAAATCATCGATGAAGCAGAAGATAACATGCCATTACTGTGGATTGGAAGGTCATTTTCGTCGGGATTGCAGGAAGTTTGCGAGTGACAAGAAAAAGCAGCAGAAACCCAGAGAGCAAAAGGTGAAGTTGGCAGCTAACGATGAAATGGAGATGTGCCTGGCGGCCGGTGAGCAATCTGGTGGCGATCTGTGGCTATTGGACTCTGGAGAAACTTCCCATATGACGAACGATGTGCGTTTCCTGAACAGTTTGGATGTCTCACGAAAAACCGGAATTAGTTTGGCGGATGGAAAGAAAGTCGAAGGATGCGGTGTTGGTACCGGCGTGTTCCGAGGTATGAATGATCAAGGTACAGCAGTCAAGGTCAAACTTTCCGAAGTCTACCATGTACCCACGCTGACCGGACGTCTGCTGAGTGTTAGCAAGATAACGGATGAAGGTTATGAAGTTGTATTCAACAAAACGATGTGCAAGATTGTGAAGGATGACGTAATCTATTTGATTGGAGAACGACGAGGCAGTTTGTACCACCTGAAGGCAGGACCAGAGAGAATTTTGGTGACTGTGGCTGACCATTCCCAGCAGTGTATTCATTTGTGGCATCGCCGATTGGGACACCGGAACTCTGATGCGATTATGCGAATAGTGCGTGAAGAAATGGGAACTGGTATGGCTGTGCAGAGATGCGGAGTTCAATCCATCTGTGGTACGTGCTGCGAGGGGAAACAGAGCCGAGCCTCATTTCCAAAGGAGTCAGAGAGCAGAACAGTGGCAGTTGGTGATCTTATTCATATGGACCTGTGCGGACCGTTTGAGCAGCGTACACCAAGTGGAAATCGATTTTGCCTGGTGATCATCGACGACTATTCTCGCTATACCGAAGTTTACCTGATGCGATGCAAATCGGAAGCAATCCTCAAGATCCAACAGTACGTTAACTTGATGGCAAACCAATTCGGAAGAAAACCCTGAATAATGCGATCGGATGGCGGAGGAGAATTTATCAACGGAAAATTGCAACAGTTCTGTCATGATAATGAAATCCGAGTGCAACAGTCAGCTCCCTACAGCCCAAAGCAGAATGGAGTAGCGGAAAGAAAAAATCGTTATCTGGTTGAAATGATGAGATGTATGCTAGCAGAATCGAAGCTTGAGAAGAAATTTTGGGGAGAGGCCATAGCAACGGCAAACTATATTCAAAACCGTTTGCCGACATCATCGTCAAGCAAAACTCCTTACGAGCTTTACCATGGAAAGAAGCCGTCGTATACCCACTTCCGGATCTTCGGATCAACAGCTTACGTGCACATTCCAAAGCAGAAACGCAGGAAGCTCGACAAGAAGGCAGAAAAGTTGACGTTTGTTGGTTACGCCGAAGGATGTAAAGCATACCGCTTCCTGAATCGAGTGGAATCGAGTAGATTGTTCAGATGCAAAATTCGATGAAACCTTCAATGAGGAACCTGAAGTGATAGAGCATGTCGATGATGACGTAGTAGTGATTTTGAAGAATGATAATCCTATACCTGTCATTGTAGAAGTAGAACCTGAGCAAACTAAGCCAATCGTTAATGATGATGAAGCCGAGCATCCCGAGGAGCTTCAAGATGATGAACCTGAGGGTGAACCCAACTGTGATGCTACCACGCCCAGACGATCATCGAGGCCGAATAAAGGTGTTCCCCCGAAATGGTACGAGCGGATATTTGCAGCTACAGAATGTCAGGAGGAGCCAACGAATTTCGCTGCAGCAATGTCAAGTGACCATAAGGAGGAATGGAAGCTGGCCATGGAGGAAGAAATTGAATCCATCGAAGATAACAAAACGTGGAAGTTAGTTGATTTGCCAGCTGGAAGAAAAGCAATTGGTGCCAAATGGGTCTACAAAATAAAACGAGATGCTAACGGAGAAATTTCAAGATTCAAGGCAAGACTGGTAGCCAAAGGATACAGTCAACAATACGGCGTTGATTACGACGAAATATTTGCTCCTGTAGTACGTCAAGCAACATTTAGAACACTACTAGCTGTTGCTGCTAAGAAAGGTATGTCTGTACGCCAATACGATATCAAGACTGCGTTTTTACACGGCACTCTTGAGGAGGAGATTTATATGCAGCAACCTCCTGGATTTGTGGTCAAAGGAAGTGAACAAAAAGTGTATCGACTGTACAAAAGCCTCTATGGATTAAAGCAAGCAGCCAAAGCATGGAACCAGCGGCTCAATGCGGAACTGGAACGGCAAGGATTTAGACGCTGTGAATCTGATCCGTGTTTGTATGTGAAGCTGGAAAATGGAAAGCACAGCTACGTTCTGGTCTATGTCGACGACATTTTGGTTGCAAGCGAGGACAACAATCTGTTCACAAAGACTGAGAAAGCATAACGAAGAAGTTTTACGCTAACCTCGTTAGGAGAAGTCCACTGGTATCTAGGAATGGAAGTTAAGCGAAATGAAAAGGGAGATTTCTTTCTGAGTCAAGAACGATATATTGAGCAAGTCGCGAAGTCAACTGGTCTGGCAGAAACTAAACCATCAAGAATACCTTTGGATCCAGGATACCACAAGCACGAAGCGAGTGAGCGTCTTCCTGATAACAAGGACTATCAAAAGCTGATGGGTCAATTTCTGTACGTATCCGTGAATACCAGACCAGATATTTCTGCTGCAGTATCCATTTTAAGCAGAAAGACAAGTTGTCCAACGAAAGGTGATTGGGTTGAGCTGAAACGAGTAGCCCGATACCTCATGACGACCAAGAACTTATGCCTGCGGCTAAGTAACACGGAAGCGAACGAAGGACTTCTGGGATTCTGCGATGCTGATTGGGCTGAGTGTCGAGATGATAGAAAATCCAACAGCGGATTCCTGATGAAGTACAACGGAGGGACGATTAGCTGGGCATGTCGTAAGCAAACGTGCGTATCGCTGTCAACGGCTGAAGCAGAGTTTGTAGCACTATCTGAATCAGTTCAAGAGATGATGTGGTTGAAGCGATTACTCTGTGATCTTGATGAACAACTCACCGTACCCACCATTTACGAAGATAACCAAAGCGCCCTTAAGATGCTGGACAGTGAGAAATTCAGCAACCGGACTAAACATATTGATACAAGATTTCATTTTGCACGAGATATGAAGACGAAGCGAGAAGTTGATTTTGTCTATTGCTGTTCCGAAGATATGGTCGCAGATTTACTCACGAAGCCTCTAGGAGCAGTTCGTTTGGGAAAACTGAGGACGATGTCTGGAATCGAGATCATGTGTTGAGGAGAAGTGTTGATGATGAAAGCAACACAGTGATCATAGTAGCCAAGATCCTTACACTGTTAGTTGACGTTGTGAAATTTGTTAGACAATTAGTTCATTCCCGAAATACACTCTAATCAGTATAGACGTGTTTTACTGCCCTCACTATTCATCAACCAATAATAATTAGGAGCACTAATAACGGAATCCTCAAAACGGCATTGGAATATAAAAGTCCGGCGCCGAAAAAAGTAGTCAGGCCAGCATACACCTGGCGAAATTGCATCTGGCAAGACATCGACCGTAGTGGAATCCCTATTGAAGAATGGCATGAAACAGCCACTGACAAATCCAAACTTAAAACAGTAACTAAATCTCTTTACGAGAAAATTGTGGAATCCGAATATGAAGTAAGCGATGAGTCAGAAGGAAATAGCACGGATAGCTCATTACTTCCTTCCGACTTTGCCGGATTTAGCGATGATGATGAGGCATTCATGAGTTCAGACTAATCAATATATATAACATATTAAACAATCATCATTCGTCTTCCAAATTTAGGTAATAAGCTGAATATTGCAGAGTAAGATATAAACAATTTATCATACATCCAAATATACTAAAAACATTCATTTTTGAGTGAAACTTGTGACTAATCTCTATTTATAGGTACCCGTAACTGCAAATAGGAATAATAACTCATGAGAAACAAACTAGGACATAAGTGAGTAGGAACTAATCACTAACACCCCCAACAATGAAAAGGTAAGCACATATACTAGTCCATTACTCTAAAACACTTCTACAAAGGAACAAAATTACCAGAGATTACATAGCTATCAACGAAAATCTACTGCCATTAAAAACTACTAAATTTTAATAATCTGATAGTGTCGGTTAAAGTTTGCAAACAACGTCAAAAACAAATTTCTCTTAATAACAGATCCTAGTAATGACATATTATCGGCGCGATAAAAAGTTAGAAACAGTTTGTTCGTCGAGGTTGGATTTTTCTCTGTTCTAACTACTGACCACCGACCCACAATATCCACCAACAGTGATTTTCGTCCCCTAAATAATATTGCTTAATTTTCTATATAATGGAAGTCAATCTGACGCGTGTTATCTCCGGTCGTTCTTCCGTGGATAAGCTTAAAAACAATTAACAAACAAATTCAAAACTAAATCTGATCAAGGACTATTATCTAGGACGCGTATTCGAAAGTAGTTTCAGCGGTAACAGGTAGCCCAGTGTAAGTGATTAATATGATCTGTACTTGTGAGTGCGGTGTGATGCGCTTCATCGTAGTGCAAAGACTAAGTCTTTTTTTTGTTCTCATTATTATTGCGGTCTTCAGCCCTCGGAGGGATCACCTCAAGAAGACATATGAATAATTCCGTTACTGGTTATGATAATGTTACTAAGAGAGACAGATCGCAACAGTGTCTTCTTGGAAGCCATCTTTCCGTGCACGTCTGGTGAACTGCTTCAGAAGGATTACGTCCCCTTTACTATCTAAAGCAGTGCTTCCCAAACTTTTTGACTTTCGCCCCCTTGAGGGCAGTATTTTTTGGAATCACCCCCCTGAAATATAATTAGAATGTTTGTATTAAACGCTATACTTTGCTGATCTTATCAAAATTGTACCGAAATAGGTCCAATCAAATTGGCGTAATCATAAAACAATAATAATTCTGTTAAAAATATGTCAAAATATATGCATCAAAATAGACATAGTATTATATTCACTGATTTTCTTGTATCAACAAATCTATCCGATGACATATTGTGAATTTCTGATTCACCTTTTCATCCAATGTAAAAATTCATACAATTTTCCAACTACTTTTTACAGCAATATAAAATGAAAAAGTCTTTTTTTGTAATCTATGAGGACTATCATATGTTTTGAAGATCTGAAGGTTTCAATACGATGGTACTCACATATTTCTTCAAGTTTATTTTTTGAAAAGTTATTCACATCATCGGCTATAAGTGTGTTTTTCGTGGGCGCTCGGCTTTGCTGATAAAATTTCCAAAATTTGTATATAAAATATTTTTTTGCTCAAAAAAGTGGTGTTAAAATACAATGTTATAATAAGTAGTGTCGAAAATTTAATAGTGACAACAATTCACACATCACTTGTCCAGTCCTGAAGTTCTGCTAAAAATACTCAAAATTTCATTGTCACATATTTTTTGCATTTAAAATAATTGCAATGTTATCTGTGATTAGTCATTAATCTATAGTTTGGGAATTCGTGTTTAAATTCATATGATGTGAACAATGGAATCCACACATTTAGTTTTTCGCAATTATAAAGTTGTGTATGTCATGCTTCAAAATGCTTATTTTAAAAGCATGACAGATAAAAGGCTCAAAATCACAAACCAGAAAATGTGGAATGGTATAGAGAAGAAAAAATATTTTTCAAATGTATTGAATTATAATCTTCACATAAATTGAGTGTTTCCTTCAAACGTAATTAGTCCTTGTTTCAAATTTACCCCATAGCAACTTGTATTATCGCCCCCTTTGTAGACTTTTCGCCCCCCAAATTCAATTGTACAAAGTTTCGCCCGCCTGGACGTGAAAATCGCCCCCAGGGGGGCGAATTCGCCCGCTTTGGGAATCACTGATCTAAAGTCTAGTTTAGAGCTTGGGACAGTATTCACTGTATGGCTAGCAACATACAAAAAAAAAATAAAAAGAACGCCAGAACAACTGTAGGAGTTATTGAAAGAAGCATCTTTATTACGTCTAGTTTAATTAACTAGAAACTGAACTTAGTTTAGTGGTAACGCCAACGTCTCCAAAGCAAAGCCATGTTAACCCCTTTACTGGCAGCTTCATTTTTTACCGCCAAAATAATCTTCAAGTCGCGTTAACTTATTTGTTTCTCGATATTTTTGCACAATTTTTTTTCACAAATTCTCAAAAAACTCTGCTAGTTTAAGAATCCGTGTCGATATTGATCATTGACGATCTGATTTTGCAGATATACCGATGTTCCTTGCGGGACCGACATTCTGTCTTTGACGGTCATTTTGTTTCACGACAATTCAAAAAAAAAAAAACAAATATGTGCTATATAATACTAATTAATAAAGAGCTACTCTGAAAAAATCATACGAATCGGTTGAGTATTAAGTATTGGAATTATCTGAATAGTACGATACGATATTTTTTTCAGTTTCCAAGATTTTTATTTGGCCGGCATGGTACCAGACACATAAACTCTCATAAGGGGTCATGCACAAATTACGTCACGCTCCAAGGGGGGGGAGGGGGTCAAGCCAAGTGTGACAAGCCTTACAAAATTTTCAGATGACTCATACAAATAATGTGACAAAGGGGGGGGGGAGGTGGTCGAAAAAGTCGAAATTTAGCGTGACATAATTTGTGTACCATCCCTAAGCTCATTCGTCAAAAACGGCTGCACCAAATTGCTTCATTTTTTTACTTATTCTCAATTATTTACTGTTTCGAAGAGTGAATATCCGAATACGATAAAAATTCTTTATTTATTTACGTGAATTATGGCTACGCGTCGGTCCCCAAGGAATTTCGGAATATCTCCGGATCCAGATGATCAATTATCAATATCGACACAGATTCTAAAACTAGAAGTGATTTTTGAGCTCTTGTGAAAAAATGGTGCAAACATATCAAAAAACAAAACTTTGAATATGTTTTTAACGGTAAAAAATAAAGCTGCTGGTAGAGGGGTTAATGGTGTTTGAATTCGATTCCCGGACGAATCGGGATCTTCTTAAGCAGGAACTTTAATTGACTTCTATCGAATAAAAAAAAATAAATAAAACTAATTTATTTGTCTTCACTGGACACAAAGTACCTACCGCACAATATAGGAATGCTTTAAAATGACATAATTGGTCTTTGACAAAGAAAGATTTCAGTAAAAGGTCTCATTGAATACTTAGCTCAGAGGCAGGCTCCATCCCAGTGAGAACGTGAAGCCAAACGAAATTGCGAATAGCATGTCAAGTTTTTGGCCTGAATACTCATACATAGAAACGGTGGTTTCCAAGGCAACCGCATCAAACAAAATCAAAGTTCCATTTAATCACAACTCAACTTTGATCGATCGCAGCAGCCTTTGAATACGTACGCTTCCCGCCAAAATTCGGCTTCCACTTCACTGGAAAAAAATAATAATAATAAACATAAAACATAATGCCTCTTTGTTTGCGGAAGTACGATTCATTCCGTTTGCGAATGAATGAAAATACGCCCAACAAAATCACCACAGGAAAGAACGAAGATCCAATAAGAAAGCCCACCCGAAAAGAGAACTCCAAAACAACTCAATTTCTGGCGAAATAAAGCGCTTCTACAGTTGCTGCTTCTGATGATCGAGCGGAAAAAAAAACTCGAGAGAAGAGCAACAGGTGCCCGAGTGTGAGTATGAGTGTCCCGATCGGAAGTGCAGGACAGAATTATAACAACCTTAAACGGACTTGCGATCCTTCTATGAAAATTATATGGCGTTTTTCTCAATTAAGAAACAACAATTTTGAAAATATTTTTTTTAAGTAGGGTCTTCAAAGCCCTTTTGAAACTATTTAAAATTTTGAAAAAACCTCAGGAGCCAATTCCGGCATTAAACGAGGATAACATATTATTATTAACGGAAAACTAATTACTGCGGAAAAGCTCAAAACTTGCTATGCAGATTGAGAGTTTTGTCGATGTCGAGTCAATGTCGAGTTATATCCATCCTATGTCGACTGTAGATGTAAATCTATGTTATTATTATGTTATAATGAAATGTTCGCAGAACACGTCATAACTAAGACAAACCTTGGTATCAATATCAACAGTTGATATAATTTTAATTTAGTTATCCCTTCCCGATCGGGCATGCGTCGATGATTGCTGCTGTCGAACTAATGGCTCACGAACACCGCTTGGTACGAATTCTAGGTAACCGCACCGTGAAGAACTTCCAGAAGTTCCAGTGCGCGCACTGACTGTTGTTGGAATTTGAATTTCGGCGATTTTGGATTACGACGGCGGTTCTAATTCTCATTCTGAAGGCGCTTCGCTTCTAGCCACGGCGACGGCGAAGACGGTCGGAGCTTGGGTTTCGTTTCGATGGGTAAGAATATTTTAAAATTTTGATAACCTTGACAGAAGTCATTTGCCCGAGAGCTGCTCGCCGTTTTCGCGCTCGCGAGTTTATTGAAATTCTTGTTGGTTGGTTCGGAGGGGAACGGAACGGGAGGCAGGTTGTAACCAAGAAAAGACGTAAATTATTTCGCGGGAAGTTATAGGTGTAGGTTCTGGGTTAAATTGATACACCGAGGAAGCGGTTGGAGAATTTTCTTGTATAGAAAACTCGGTGCAAAGGAAATCGAAATAGATGGAAGCGTAACCTCCTGTTGGAAATTGGATGATTTGATTTGAATTCTAATTGGTTCCTATAGGAAACGAGTTCGTTCTAGATTTGAATACGGGCCCCGGGCGGTTTAAATCCATTAACTCACGGCAGGCGAATGATAGGCAATGATACACACCGAATAGTCTAATCGTTTTTTTGTTTAAGGTCCATCTCGTGTGCTCCACATATAATCGACATGGGCAGTCATAAAGCGTGAATTTGCATTTTACGAGCCCTGCTCAAGTGTCAAAGCGAGATCGTTTGTAGTCTAAGGGAGAACGAAAGCGAAGGACACCGATCGACCCGACGTTGCTTCCTTATGGCTAATTTATTGGCGTTCCAGAAGGCCGGCTGAGATCTTTACTGGTTCTATGGGTTCTGAGTGACGAGAACTGATTGATCAATTCATCTTTAGTGCTATTAAACTTTTCGGTATCTATCTTTGAATTTTACTGATAAGCTAACTTCATTGATAGAGTTTAACCTGCCTGCGGTTTATTAAACGTGTAATATAAAAAGTCGTACCTTTTATATTTTTCTACTATTAACCTATAGCAGGAGAAGAGCTTTGTAGCATTAAAATAATTTCAAACCTGTTTTTCCATTAATTACACGGAATATAGAAATATTCAAAATTTATTATTTTTTAAAGTACCGTAAAAACTCGAATTTTCATTAGGGTTTTGTTCTACTTCGTCGTAAGCGTTACTATTCGTCGTATCAAACTTTAAATGTTCCACTACGGCGGATATTCAAACTTACCTGCAACATAGATTCATTATCCAAGTGTAATTTTGTGAAAGCTGTTATGGTTTGTACACTTGTACACGAAAAATGCAATAAAACTACTGTATTTTGGTAAATAACTTCAGTTTAATTATCCACTTTGCAATTTTTCACCGAAATCGCATGGACGAACACGATTTAAGAGAACTGCTTAGCGATCGACTGAGCCACACCACTTTCCAACACAAGTTTCTTCCCGCCCCCGTGGGTGACTTACTTCGCCGGGCACTTTCAGGGTGTCTACTACCTGGAAAAACCTGGAAAACCTGGAATTATCAGGGAATTTTATTCAACCTGGAAAAAACCTGGAATTCTCAGGGAATTTTGATCACAATCAGGGAAATTACTTTGAGGCAGTAATTCATGATAGAATATGTTAACGACAATGGATTTTTGCGTCATAATCCAGAGCTACCATTATTTGCCAGAAAACTCTTCATTCGTAAAAAAAATTTCGGCTGCACCGCTCTCATGAGCACTATATGAGCTGAAGATCCTTTTAAGTATGAATTTTTATCAGCTCACCAAAACATGATTGATGTTTTTAATGTCTCTTTATTTATTTAGTGAAAGATTAACATATCAAGGGCTGGTAGCAGGTTTATTTTAGATACCATTTTTATGCAAGTAAAAACAGTCTTTATTTTCCATAAGAGGGGTCTGAAGTCTCTATTTTAACCAGAATAGTCTCTAACGTCTCTTTTTTCCATTATCTTGCTTGCAGATAATTAAGATACAAAATTTCTTCTCATATTTCTCGAGAACTGTTTCAGGAATTATCCTTGTGGTTGCTCCAGAGATTTCATCATTCCTCTACCAATTTCTTCAGCGATTTTTCGTAGGATGCTTACAGGAATTTCTCCAGAAATTGCTTCAGGATTGAACATTTCAACGTTACTACCTCTAGTAATTTTCTGTGAACAAAGTCTATCCTAGGACTTCTTCCAGATACTTTTTCACTAACTTTTCAACCGAATTCTACAGTCGTTAATCTAAGAGATATCCAAAGTTTCCCACAGAATTTCTTCCAAGAAAACCCGACAAGAATTTCAACGCCATTTCATCTACGGTTATTCCAAAGACTAGCTCCAAAGTTCCTCGAGGGGTTATTCGAATGAATCTATTTAGAACATTACAAATAATTCCTTATATTCGACCTGTTTTCATTATTAAGTTTCTTTAGATTTTTTTCTAGAAATTTCTCCAGCGTTTTTTCCAAGGAATTTTGGAGTTCATCCAAACGTTTTGAATGAATTCTCAAAAAATCCCCATAGAATATTGAAAAGTTCATTTAAGGTTCCACACCAGTTAACACTCCAACATTTTTTCATGAGATCCTACGATTGTAGTAAGGAATTTCGTCCTGTTTTTTCAGGAGTTCCTTCACAATATCCTGCGAGATTTGATTTTTTCTGTTATGTTTTTCAATTATCTTAGCAATAATTTAGCAATAATCTTGGAAATCTTCTAATAGTTCTTCAAGAATGACTCTTTCTAAAAACCTGTTCCATCAAAGGTGACCTAAGAAATTACATAAGTAACTGTAACAGAAGGTACCCTAAAATTGCTTTAGGAATACGTCACGAATTTTTCTCAACAATTTCTCAGCATACTGGAAAATTTCATTCAAATTTCCACGAAGAAAACTCCTGGAAGAATGTTCGAGAAAAAAGTTGCGGAAACTTCCTTGAGAAATCTTTTAGTATTAATGGAGGAATTTCCGAAGAAATCTTAGGAGTAATTCCTGAAGGTATCCTCAGAAAAATTTGCTGATAAAATCTTTAAACAAAAATCTAAAGAACAATGTTGTATAAATTCTTGAGAATTTGGAATCATCTGGAGAAGTTTCTAGCTGAATATTATAACATGTTTTAAACGAGAGTCTTGAAGGATGTTTGTAGAAAAACTGATTGGAGAATCACCGGATAAAATCCTAGAGGACTAAAGGCTTTTCGAAAAATATCTGAAATAATGGAAAAAAATATAGGAATTTCTGATGGAAGCTCTGAGGTATTGTATGTGATATTTTTTTGGAAAAATCTTGATTCTATTTTGAGATACCCAAAACAAAATAATTCCTTAGGAAATCCTTGGAAAGTGAAAATCTCAAAAAAAGATATCAATCAATCCCCATCGTAATGTCGTCATAATACATGTTTGTCATTTACTGGCATATGCCAGATTTGTTGGTATGTCGTCGTAATGTCACGAGAAATTTGAAAAAAAAACAGTTTGAAATATTCTCAGAGAAATATGTGATCTGATCAAACTATTCTATCCTGGTTCCTGTTAGGTCTCGTTTTGCTTTTTGATTTCTATTTCGCCTCTTTTTGATTACTTTTTAGTGTCTTTTTTCTGGAAAGAGGTTTCTAAATTTCCTGTTTTCAAGAAACTCAGTCACCACCAGCCCTGCTTCATTTTAGAACAAACGATTTTCGAAAAGAATTTTGGAATTTGTACAACTTTAACCTTCCAGTCGTCGCGCGGTTTGCCACGGTCAGAACCACCGTGCTGCTGTTGTGAACGAAAAGCGAGGTTTTTTCAGCGGTGTTGTACAAAATACAACAGCGCGACGACTGAAGTGTTAAATTGAAAATTTCGTAACAATCATGAATAATTTAGAACTTTTCCGAAGGAAATGTGAAAATTCAACATTTATTTTAATTACCACAGTGATATGTTATACGGTCGAACGCGATTACCCAGGGGCTTGATAATTCGTGTTTCTATTTCCGAAAAAATGGATCGGGATCCAAAAGTTTTACGGATTATTTGTATTAATTTAGATGGGTATATGTATATCTACTTAAATATGTAGCAGATGACCGTGTTAATGTTAAGATATTTTAAAGAATTTGGCTTTCATGCAGATCAGAACTGTATGATTGCTTGCTAATACATCGATAAACTTAGTATTTATTTTAAAATATTACCACAAATCCTAATAAAGTTTTACTTTTGCACCCATGAAGTTGTCTTAGTTATCTAAACGACCGATGGTAATGATATGTACCATTCATCTGTACTAAAAATACTTTCAAGAAGTAGCATACTGATGTACTTGAAAGTTTCGTTCAGTTCACGAAGCTCTAACAAACAAAAATACAATTCATTTGAATAAAATTTAAGCTTTGGTATTGTTAGCATGTTCATATTGTAATATTGAATATTGGAATCGCATCAGCATTCTTTAAATAATGTTCAGAAGTGTATAAATAGCTATTAAATTAAAAATATTTTAAAATTTGTCATTTGTTTGTTTTAGGGCCCTTTTCTTCACCTTCGCTTAAGCCGTAAACCACGTTAAACCCATATAATAAAACTAGATTCAAGACCTAAGTGGGGGTAAAAAACATCATAGACATATAAAATTAGAGTATTTCTGGAACCTGGATTTTTTTTTGTAAAACCTGGAAAAACCTGGAAATATCAGGGAATTTCATTTCGGTAAACGAGTAGACACCCTGATTTTCACTATGGAAAACCTTCGTACTTCTTCACTGAAGGATTTCATTACAATCACACGCCGTAAAACTTCAGTGAATCACCAAATTTTACGAAATTCCGTCAACCGCCGCGTATAATTGAGAATGTAAACAAAGTTCAATCCGTCGTACTGAGAAAAAAAAGCTTGTGCGCATCAATGTGTGCGCGACGCTCGACGTACAAATACGGTTCCTTTGATTGTGTTGTTTTCCCTGTCACAGTACAGGGAAAAAAAAAATGCCATAATAATACAGGGAAAAAAAAATGCCATAATTTTACGGTCAAAAGTAATTGTGTTCATATGTTTGGGCTGAATTTTGATGGCGAACAAATAATTTTAAAGGAAATTAGTATATTCCATCATGCTGAAGGAATGGAGGGAGATGCCCGTGGATCTATACATTCTAGTAAAACATTTTATTATAGCGTTGATATGTTGTGTTTTAACCATTCAATACACACAGTGAGCCGTAAGTTGTGAGACGAATCTGGAAATTGATTGCGACGGAGTTGAAAACGATACGACGGACTGAGAATATGGTAAGAGGCAATTTCTTTGCATTATTTCCAAAAAGAGATCAAGATTTATCGAAATGTTATTGTACAATGCTAAAGCCGTTTTGAGAAAGAATTGTTTGGCATCGGTTTGTATCAGGGGATTTTTTTTTATTATCGTACAAATTGGGCCGAAGGGTCTCAGATTTTCATGAAACTTTTTCCACAGGCAGGACTCATGGATGTATTAATAAAAAAAAATTGAGAAAAATTCAGGGTCGCCTATTTTTCCGGAAAACTCAGGTGGAAATTTTTTGTTTTCCCTTGACACTACTTACTTTGAAAAATCATAACTCAAGAACGAAGCATCGTAGAAACAAAGTTTTTATATGAAAATTTAAGCAAATTTTCTCAAAAATCCAAAAAAAAATATGAACTGGAAAAAGTTTTCCACAAAATTTTCCACCGTTGGGAAAATTCGTAAAGAAAAGCCGGAAAAACTATGCCCGAACTCGTGGAAAATTTTCAAAAAAATATTTTCGAGAAGGTAATTTTATAAGCTTTAATCACTGAAATTTTTGCAATGCACTTTTTTTCGTTTTTGAGTTATGGCCAATTTTGTGAAAAATGTCCAGATGTGCCATATAAGACTTTTCTTTGAAAAATCATAACTCAAGAACGAAACATTGTAGAAACAAAGTTTTTATATGAAAATTTAAGCAAATTTTCTCAGAAATCCAAAAAAAATATGAACTGGAAAAAGTTTTCCACAAAATTTTCCACCGTTTGGGAAATTCATAAAGAAAAACTGGAAAATCTATGCCCGAACTCGCGGAAATTTTTTATTAAAATATTTTTGAGAAGGAAACTTTATAAACTTCAATTCTAGTAACTTTTAGGATGTACTTTTTTTTTGTTCCTGAGTTATGGTCAATTATGTGAAAAATGACCATATTAGCCTTTTCTTTGAAAACAAATCTTTGCATTTTTTACAAAATTGACCATAGATCAGATTGGCATAGACGCAATAATATCTCGGATGTGATCCAACGGACATTCTGCGTCATTGATAGAATTGATGCCCATTTCAAATAATTAAATTCGAAGTGGACATTAATACTATTGGTGACGTTCAGTTTGCCTTTTGCTAACCAGAATGATCCGTAGCCACTCTTACTATTAGCTAGCTAGACACATCGTTATCATATACGACGTAGGGAATACTTAGGAACTCTTAGGAAAATGACTAGTAGATTCACTGAGTAGAAATAAGTGGCGACAATCTTATTTTAATATGGTTTTTACATTGCCATAATAAGAAATACCTCTTTTGTAACAGCGGTATAAATAATCTAATTCCAGCTTCATTTTCGCAAAATTTACAAGTAGAAAGTAGGCGTAGTGAAGCATTGCATTTGCCACCGAAAAGTGAATCTTGTAGGAGACTGTAATAGAAGCCTAAGGTAACTTTACTCTTCAATATTCACTATAAAAATGACTATGGAAAGTAAGACGCTGAGATCGATCATTAGGGTACACTTGCTAGTTTCAAAAAATTGTTGAACAGACAAGGAAAGCGACTTTTTTCTTTAAGGATATATGAACGTAATGACCAATAAATACTTTTAACAACAAAAAATGAAATTAACTAGAACTTCTACTAAACAGCCTAATTTTGTTAAGACTTGACGACACTTGACATTTAAGACTCTAATCTTACGTAAAAGACAATAGTAATGAGAATAGCACTTGAATGACAAATTATTCAAAACCATTTCGACTAGACACTACTATTTCAAACAAATTCTACACTACTATTTCAAACAAATTCTAATGGAGCTGCTGATTTTCATAATGCTTCCTTTTCTCAGAAGCAAGGGAATATGGGTACTTTTCAAAAACTACCACGTCACAATACTAATAAAAAACAGTGTTCATGTGGGCGCCATTGACTAGTCCGTCTGAGTATTGGGTATTGGTGATGGTAGAGGGGAAACTTGGCAAAAGCCAGACCGAGGGTTCAGCCTTGACAAGTTAAGCTGTCAGGCAGCTCCAACAGAATACCATACAAAAAAAAAATAAAAAAAAAAAAATGGAATATTAAAATGGACTAATTATGGATGAAATAATGAATAAAAATTCACTTCCTCAAGTGGAATTGGAACCCACGACTCTTGTATGCTAGACGAGCGCTGCACCAACTAAAATGGCTCACTATGATTCAATAACTCTGAAGGTTACAAGTTTCGACAAAGGATATGTCGTTTTTGAAGCTTCCAGGTAATGTAATGTTTGTAAAGATTTCGCCAGGAGTTCTATTTGATATTTTTTTCAGAGCGACGACTCTGAAAACCGTGAAAACTTCAGGATGGTTTAAGGCATTTTCCAGATATTCCTGCAGGCATTTCTCATTAATACCTCGTGGAATTCCATTACAGATTCGTTATGATGATATTCTTTCGAAAATTGCTTGAGAAATTTCTACAATAATTTTAAAATAGATTCATTTAAAAAGTATTTTCAAGAATGATTCTATGAGAAATCCAGCTTTTTACGCTAGCTATAAAACAACGAGGGGTGATTCGACTTTGACATTTGTTGCCCACTGATTTTATAGTTTAATCTTAGTAGGCAAAAATTTGAGATCGTTTATTGAAATGTCAATAATTTTCACTTGAATTGTTTTGCAGCAGCTTTTATTTTTGTGTAGTAATATCTACCTTATTTTTTACCTAATTTTATTCTTTTCATTTGCGGCATAAGTGGACCTTAATTTCACACAAAGAAAGCGTTTCTGTTCAATAATCAATAACATCACTAAACCCTAGCGAGCTCGGCCGTAAGATTTTCGATAAATCTCGTACAAAGTCGTGGATAAATGGGAAAAATAAAGCATATTCAAAAGGCTACAAGACATAATCTGAGTTGTTCAAATGTTGATCGTCGTCAAGGTCCTTGTGTCATTTATGAACAGTACTTTGATATTGCATGACTTGAATCATTCCCGATGGCCGAGGAATTAGCTTTTTTCAGTACTATGATTGGCATTTGTGAGGGACAGTCAATGAGGCTATGCATGCCATAAAACGTTTGACTTTTACTGTGCGTCCTGTTTTCAAGTTGCCCGTAAGAGAGAGCGAGACAACACCAACACACGGCGCACAGTAAAAGTCAAAAGAACAAAAGAATTTATGGCATGTACAGAGGCTCATGTGTTGGATGTAAAAAAGAACATCACAAAGGGCGGAGGAGAGGCAAAGATTGTTTTACTTCCTCTGCAGTCCACACCAACCTAACGAAAAAGGTGTTTTGAATCGTTTCACCCACGCTAGTCTTAGATAGTCTGTGTTGCAGAGAAAGCTCAAAAAATTTCATTAGTATTTAACCTCTAGATATATCCAATTTGTCATCGACGTTTTGTTTAAAACACTCTTGCGTGTAGCTCCATCGGATGATTGATTAGCAGCATTAACCTAAAATGGCAAATGATAAATATTAAGCAGACAATTAGGAAAAAAGTTTTAAAATTCCCATGCCCTTTAACCACGAACTTTGACGCTTCTTTTATAACAACATGAATAAAATCTACATAGCAAAGTTTGCTTTGATGAAACCATAAAAATATTATAGTGTAGGCAAGAAACGTCAAAGAGGAGGGATTCAAAGTTTATAGCGAACTAGCGTAAAAAGCTAGATACATGAGCCTCTGTACGTGCCATAAATTCTTTTGTTCTCATGACTTTTACTGTGCGCCGTGTGTTGGTGCTGTCTCGCTCTCTCTCACGGGCAACTTGAAAACAGGGCGCACAGTAAAAGTCAAATTTTTTATGGCATGCATAGCCTCATTGCCGTTCTACGCAAAATTGTCCTGCGGTCCAATAGGTTTACATAGAATATGGGACAAGAAGGCGTTGAAGGGCAGTACACCCGATTCTGTTTTTTTTTTGTACGGGGGATGCGTACCTTGCAGAAAAAGTTTTTAGTTCAAAATTTCAAAAACCGTGCAAAAAAAAAAGTAACACCATTTCTCGAAGTTTCATGCAAAAGTAAGGTTTTGGCGAAAAAAAATGTATGGCAACTTTTTTTGCACGAAATGACGTTTAGAGGTTGCTCCATCGAGATTCAAAAATATTCTTTCTTTCGTAAAGCCCATAGGTTTTTTATATTTTGCAGGTCCATTGGGGTCCAAAATAATTAACTTGTATGTTTTACACGAAAATTTTGCACACTAACTTTTGGAATGTTTGAAAATCATATTTTTTGTGACATATTTATTTTACTTTAGTTTTTTTTTTTGTATCGTCAAATGTCAAAAGCTAGGGTAGGTGTACCAGTTATGGCCATAGTGGTTCCCTATTTCGCCATACGTGATAATTTGAATGTCTCAACATTTTGAAAATCTTTTTTGTGTTTTAGCAGTAAGATATAGGATATATCTTGATGTTAAAACATTCAAAAAGATGAAAAATGTGAAAGCTATCCGAATTTCGCATATGGCCAAATAGGGAACCACTATGTTCATAACTGGTACACTTTCCCTACATTCAGGGAAATTATTTTGAAACAGTAATAGATGATAGAATATGTGGTTTTTCTGACAGACGATCTTCTTAACCATATTTTTTCGGCTGTATCGCTATTAAAACGCTAGTTGACATGTTCAGTCCCTTTAACGATTTTTAATGAATCAGCATAAACCATGTTTAGACAAGGAATCAGAACTTTTTTCAATATGCTTGCAGTGAATCCTGGTGCAAAATTCTAGAGGCTCCAGAGAAACCTACAAAACCTTTTAGGCGACTATTCCACAAGTTCTTAATGATATTTTTCTCAGATCTCGAAGAATGCTTCAGGAATTCTAGTAATTTCTCCAGTGATTTCTTCCAGTAAAAGTATTCAATTTCAGATATTTCTTCAGATTTTTCAAAAATCCTAGAGCACTCTAAGGCTTCCACAAAAGTTGACTCCAGAGTTTTCGGGAAAAAAATCGTTTCGACATTTTTCTACGAAATCCTACAATAATTCCTTAGCCTAATTTTTCATATATTCCAGGAATTTTCATAAGTATTTTTTTAAATATTTATCCACGATTACTTTCAGGAATTGCTCCAAAAATCCTTCAGGCATTATTCGATGATATCGATTATAAACTTTTCAAAGAATTCTGTGAGGAATTTGATTCCTCATTAAGTTCCTCCAGAAATCTTTCTTTGAATGTCTCCAGCAAAATATTGTTGCTGCGGTTCAAACAATTATTTAACAATTTTCCTAAAAAAAAGTGCTCAATCTCCATGGATTCTTTTAAACTTTATTCAAGGTTCAGGGATTCGGTCCGATTTTCTCCAATTATTTTCTTCAAAACGTCTTGTAGGACATTATTTTGAGATTCCCATATTTTTTCTTTATATTTTAGGGAAACTTTCATCAAACATTTAGGATGTCTTTCAGAGATCCTCGAAGGAATTCAACAAGGCGTACTTGGAACTCACATAAGTTTAATCTGAGGTTACTCCAAGACTTTTTTTTCGAAATTCAGCGCAGATTTTTTTTTTATTTTCTCCAAAACAATCTAAAAATTTTCCATGAAATTTGTATAAATGGCTAGAAAATACATTTAAAGACTTCTTAAAGAAATTTTTCAAATAGAAATAAATGGGATTCCCAAAGGAATTTTGAATTCTTGAAGATACTCTAAACGTGATTGTTGAAGGAAGTCCTAGAGAAATCAATGAAATATGTATAAATGACTTTTTTTTTCAATGGATGATTCCTGATGTGATTGCCCTTAGAAAAATTCAAGATTGAAATAATAAAGGTATATAAAACGAAATTTTGGAAGAAGTACTTAGAAAGTTCGTGAAAAATCTTTGAAATTGTGTGAAAAAAATCTATAATAAATCGAGCTGTTATACTTGTCGTAATGTCATGAGAAATTCCAAAAAGGGCCTTAGAATCTCTTAGTATGTACTTAATATTAACTAACCACTACCAGCCTTGATTTTCCCAATGAAAAAAGGCAAAACACTCTCCAGAAGTCCATACATCTGAATCCCATATTAAGGGAAAGGTATTTTTTTCAAGATCGCATCGACTATTTTTTTTCATATCTCACTTCGATGACTGTAGGCCACTTCAGATCATTTGATAACATTGTGGATTTTGGTGGCAAATAACCAAAAATCACCATATTTTTTATTGTTTTTTTTCTCCTAGATAAATTTATTTTTGAAGATACCTTTCACTTGAAAGAAAAAATGTTTTTAGTCATCTTGAATTCGTTTATTTTGGGGAATTTCTTTAAAACCTGGAAAACCTGGAAGTTTCATTTCTGTAAATGAGTAGACTGCCCATAACTGCATATTTGGCACCAGTGGCGCGGGAAGTGGGTAGGACAGGTAGGACATGTACTACGCACAAAAATACCTGGGTAGGACAGTCAAAGGATTGTCCTACCCACGATTCAACAAAAAAAAACTTTAGTGCAAAGAATTTCACAGAATGTTTGCTGCTCATCCATTTCACGGTGCTCCAATTACCGTTATTATCAAAAAAAATATACCATTCAAGCGGCAGTCAGCAGTTGATTCCTAACGTTGTTCTGCACCTCTGGCCCGATTTTGAAAAAAATCCTTAGGCAGAATTTTGAAATACGCCCTTTTGAAGTTTATATGATAGAAATCACTGAAAATATGCCATTTTTACTTGTTTTTAACAAAGAGATTATACAAAAAATGTAGTTTTGATTTTTTATCTGGTTTGATATATTAAAAAACATTTTCATAAAAAAATCTAGACCGACATTTGGAAAGGGCCAATGCTATGATAAGTTATTACTTATCAACCAATACACGAACAATTATATCTAACAATCTAACGTCTGATAGTGATTTAAGGAAATTGTCCAAAGCATTCAAATATGAATGAATAATTCTTGGACAGGATATGCAGATACGCCCTTTTGAAGTGTATGGAAATAATATTGCATGGTGAATCCCGTTTCATCTATAATCAACGGTTAGGTGCATACATAATCATTATACCTCTGCGGTTGTTCTTATTTCTTTCAATTTAGCAAGTTGCACAAAATTTACACGTACATATATTGTCTAGATTGACATTAGAAAAGGGCCAAAGTATAATTGAAATATATACACATCAATAGCTGAACATCAAAGTTGATCGCAACATTCGAACATTACATATCTGTATCTACATAATTCTATATTCTATATTCTATTCAATTCTATTTAATTCTCTTCTATTCTATTCAATTTTACTCTACTTAAATTTATTCTATTCTGATCCACCCTACTTGTTCTTATACATATTTTTACAAATGCCAATGTTGTAATCAAAAACTGCGCGCAAAAGAATTGAATGATACACTTTCGATGTTTGTTCGACTTTGTAGCGCAGACAGGTCTGTGAAACAGCGTTATCTGACGCCAGCTCATTATGTCAGCCTAGTCCTCGACCAGATGCATTGCAGAAGTCTTTTACATTAAACATGGTGATATGATATTTCGAAGATTTTGTCAGACTCTGCTCTTCCCAACTCTCGACAAACTTGTTCAAATTACCTTTAAAACGAGGATCTAGCTCAAATGAAAAGCATTTAATTCAAAAAGCTTAAATTCCTTAAAATACATAAAAACTATCATATATAAGTAGAAACCCTTGTGAAATAATAATTCAAATCTTCATTTTTATGGATCATATGAGAAGCACGCATTAGGAGTCAGAATCTGTGCAAAGCATTTTTTTTACAGAGCTGGGAGCGCTAAAAAGCCGTACAAATATCGAAAGAGTACCGTTCAAATCTTTTGCGCGCAGTTGGTAATTTTTACAGTGTCTATCTGTAAAAATATGTATAAGAACAAGTAGGGTTGATCAGAGTAGAATAAATTTAAGTAGAGTATAATTGAATTGAATAGAGTATAACAGATTAGAATAGAAGTATGTATGTATGAATATATAATATAGATAAAGATAAGGGATTTTCGAGTGTTCCGGTCAACTTTGATACAGTCGTTGTTCAGCTATATTGAAATGTGTATATTTCAATTATACTTTGATCCTTTTTCAATGTCAGTATAGACAACATGTGTACGTGTAAATTTGGAATCGTTCAAATGTTACGTAACGAGGAGGTTCGGTAGTGTTACGGTTCATACATTTTCCATACAAAAGCTGTAACGTGGGGGAGGAAAGGGGGTCTCAAATTGGAGAATTCTGCGTTACATTTGAAAACAATTTGAATCATTCCTTCTATGCAACTTGCTATATTGAATGAAATAAGAACAACCACAAAAGTGTAATGATTATGTATGCACCTAGCTAACCGTTGATTACAGATGGAGCAGAATCCACCATATCCCATATTCCATATTCCTTCCATACATTTCAAAACGGCGTATCTGCATATCCTGTCCAAGAATTTTTCATACAAATTTGAATGCTTTGGACAATTTCCTAAAATCACTAACAGGCGTTAATATGGTAGATATCATTTTTCGTGTATTGGCTTATTAGTAATAATCAAACAAAGCATTGGCCCTTTTCAAATGTCGGTCGAGAAAAATTTTAGAAAAATGTATTTTTCAATATCTAAAACCATATAAAAAATTAAAACTACAAAATTTTATTATAATCTTTTTGTTTAAACAAGTTAAAGTGGCATATTTCGTGTGATTTCTATCATACAAACTTCAAAAGGGCGTAACTCAAAATTCTGCCTAAGGATTTTTTTAAAAATCGGCCCAGAGGTGCAGAACAACGTCAGGAATCAACTGCTGACTGCCGTTTGAATGGTATATTTTATTTGATAATAACGGTAATTGGAGCACCGTGCATTTGTTACCTAAAAATATATGAGGAAATTAGAACAACCTCACTGGTTGTAAAGGCAAGCTTTTTGGCCTATTTTTGTCAAATTTGTTCTATAAAATTGGCATAAAAAGGATTTAAATAAATATTTTTTAATATGAATAATAACAAAACATGATTGGTAGTAGGTTTATTTACAGAGACTTGGTCTCTAATTCAATGCAAGTTTCTAAAAAGTTTATATTTTTTTATTTTTTTTTTGTCAAAATGGTCTTTAAAATCTTGTTTTCCCTTATTCTGCTTGAATGGGATCCTGACGCAAAATTGTACAGGCTCCAAATAAACCTTCAGAGAATATAATGGGTTCAAGAGCCTCTTCATGAAATTCGTCTCAGATTCCACGAGGAAAAGCTTCAGGAATTATCATAGTGATTTTATTTGATATACTTTCTCCTACAGGGTTCTCTTCAGGAATTCTGGTAAAGATTTTTCTAAAAATTCCCCCTAAAATTCTACCAGCGATTTTTCAAAGGATACTTAGAAGAATTCCTCCAAATTTCGCTCCAATAATCTTTGAAACCTCCAAAGCTTACTTTCAGTAATTTCCTCATTTAAAATTTGTTTTCCAAACTATCCTAGAATTTCCTCCAGATATTTTTCACTAATCCTTAAACCAAATTCTCCAGTAACAACTCATGGAGATCTTCAAAAAACTTCTACAAAATTTCTTCCTAGGAAATTCACAAAGGTTTATTCCAGAGTGTTTTGAAAAAACTAGCTTAAGAGTTTTTTTTTACAAGGAACCCTGCGAGAATTTCTTCAAATGTTCATGTGGATTCCATCAAGAATCCGTCCACGTTTCCTCCCAGAAATCCAAAATTCCTTGAGGGGTTCTTCGGACAAATCTATTTTTTCAAGGGATTCTCCTGCAGTTTTACCAAACATTTCTTAAAAAGTATCTCAAAAAATTCGCATGTAATCTTCAAAAGCTTATACTACAGATTTTTTTCCAGTAAATCCTCCGATCATTCCTACACAATTTTCTAAAGAGATTTTTTCCAATGTTTTTCGAGAAATTCCTATAGAAATTCTGTGGAATACAATCCCGAAATTCGATTGATTTGGTTATCTTTGCAAATTATCTAGAATTTTTTTTAAACCTACCACGAAAGGGTGACTTTAAAACTTACCCTAGTTTCATCAAAGGGTACTCTAGGATTTTCTTTAGAAATATCTCACGGATTTATTTTAAGAAAAAAAATCTTGGCATTTCCCTGGAGAAATTCCTGGAAGAATTTCGGATTTTCTATTTATTTAAGACTTATTTGAGAAAATCTCAAAAAACTACTAGAGAAATCTCTGAAGAATTCTTAGAAGGAATCTCTGGATCAATTGCTGGAGATATCTTTAGTGAAATCCCTAGTAAAAATGCCTAGAATTTGCTGGAGAAATTATTGATTAAATTTTAGAAGACGTTTTGGTCGGGAGCCTTGAAGCGATGAGGAGCCTTAAGATGGGAAAATTTTCTCAAATAATTTTCGATGGAATTAAGATGGTTTCTGAAACAATCTTTGGAGAAATTCCATTTCTGTGGTTTTACTTGGGAAAATTCAGGTTGAATTTTAGGTATCCTAATAAACATCTTGAAGAAATTCATTTGGAAATAATCACTAAATGAATTTTTTTGGAAATTTCCGAAGCAATATCTGAATATTTGTCCTTCCCATGGTTTCGAACGTGGCCGCGCCTCTGTTTGGCACATTCGACAATTTGGACATTTTCGAGTTAATACCGGGGAGAGTCATCAAACTTTCGATCAACATAACAGTCACATTGAGATTATACATGAGCCTCGTAACGTAGTAGCAGCGATATTTCTACCAGAATTATTTTCTGATTATTCACCCAGTATGTGATATGAGTTGTACTAAACTTCAGCCTCAAATAAGCATTTTTGAGTTCTTGGTAATTTTTAGAAACTTTGGTTTCCTCCCATACCGCCATAAAAAGTACACTTGGTATTCCATTTACTCAATGTCTACTTTTGTCGAATGTTACAAATACGCAGTTATGGGCAGTAGACACCCTGGACAAGGTTCTTGGCGAGATTTTTGTTAGATTTCTATTCAAATTCATGGCAAATTTATAATGATATCTTTGCTGTAATCCTAAAGAGAATGAATACTATAATAGATTTCTTGAAAGATCTTTCTGAGAGATCACTGAAATTGTTATTGGTAGATTTATAATAAAGTTTTTAGTGGATTCTAGAAATGATCGTTGGCAGATTCTGCTTGAAATTGTTCGAGGTTGTTGAAAATCTGAGCGAGAAAATAAAAAAAGACCTATTTTTATGGCGATCTTCTGAAATCCTAAACAGATTCATGGGATTAATCATAAAATGGATTCTTGATCAAGCCTTTTCTATATTATGTACTTTCTTGACTATGGTAAAGTTCTTATGAGTCCCCTGACGAGATTTTGTATGGATTTCGGCAGATTAACAACGAATTCTTCCCATCATTTTCATTCAAGCACGACACTAGACAACGGACTAGCATGAATTCTAGGGAGTTAGATACTTCAACAAATATTTTAAAGCTTTATGTCCAAAACTCTTCCAAAATTCATACCTTTTTGAGCTCACATTATTTCATAAATTTAATTAAAAATAATTCATCAATAAGTTAGACCAAGTTCTCCAAATATGTTCACATTTTATGCAATTCGCAGAATTGTCATTCGTAATTTAATTTTTCGGGTTACACGGGAAAAATCCTGGAATTGGCAAACTGATTTTGAATGGACACTCTAACGTTCTCATGTAAAATATGTCAATTCTAAACGGGTCACCCTCACACTGTTCCCATTGTTCCGAATACTTTGGAAATAATTTTACAGCTACTGTACAGCAGAGAGGATAGAGGCTTACGCAATAATTATTCAAAACCTCAATTTTGAACTTCATAGGTTAAAATTAAATGTAGTAAATGCGGTTTTCTTCCGAAGTGAACCAAAAATTCAAATGGTTTTGGTTGATCTATAATAATGTTATGAAATTTTGTGCTATCAGCATAACTACAATTTTGGAAAAATCGGCCATGTAGTGAGTGCAATGAGTAAGAAAAATAATCAAAATAGCTAGAAATTGTAAACCAAATTCCCGTCTTAACAACAATTAAATGTGCCACTAATTTTCCTTCGGTATATGGGAACAAATGTTGGAAGTTGGATTACATTTGTATGATATTCTGCAAAAAATATACCAAATAAGTTGCGTTTCTGTCCGCGGTTAATCTCGAATAACTCGAAAACTCATAAAATGATGTCTTTGGCAAATTTGTTTCTTACAGAATTTCCCATCTTTCAATAAGTTAAGAACAATTCTAGCTATAAGTTTGATACGAGCTCTGATTAAATCTGGGGAATAACAGTGCATGATAAAACCCATCTTAATAAACTTCAACCCTTGGGGACTCTATTGCTCACAGATATTTGGGGATCGTTTATCATGCCAGTAAAATACAACACCTACCCTAATGGTAAATTGACGCGAAATATTGTTTTCTAACACTCTCTGGTGTTTCGAAATCAAATGAGAACAAATTCTGCAATCCCTTCCCATCCAAAAAAAAAAAACAAATTGAAAAGAATTTGAGGATTCTTTTTTAGATGAATCCCTCTGGAATTAAACTTTAACTTTAATAATGCACCAAGTCATTGAAGCCAAGAATCTCACAAGAAAAAAAATAATAAAATCTATCAGAAATACCTGAAAATATTTGAAGGAATTCATAAAACATTTTTTTTTTTGCAAAAATCCTGGATATATAGAAAAGCTCTTGAAAAAACCTTAGAAAATTATTGGAATTTTTTGAAAAATATTTTCAGAGTGATCAATGTATAGACTTCACGAGAATCCTTCACTTTAAAACAATTCTTGGATAAAAATCTTTCAAAGTTTTTATCCAAGAATTATTCCAACGAATTGTCAAATGAATAATAAAATCTATGGGAAATTCCTGAAGGAAGTTTTGAAGAAATTATTGTAAAACATATAGGAACTTCTAAGATTTTCTTGGGGGCATCTCTGTAATTTTAAGAAAAGGCTAACAATAGTATTTTCCTGCACTGAATTGTGCAATGCGGTAATAATCATTATACAACTGAAACCAGTGGTGTAATGATTCATTACGCAACGCTTTCTCACTACACAACTGTTTTGAGAGGCGTAATCATAACACAACAATTTTTTCAGAAATTGTTAAATAATGAATGCATTCCGATATGATTTCTGATACCCTCCAGTGGTTTTCTAAGAAATTTCAAAAAATGTTGCGGAACTCGTTTTTACAGCACTCGTCGTTATTATTCAACTCGGCAAGCCTCGTTGGATAAATTCACGACTCGTGCTGTAAATATCATCATTCTGCAACTTGTTGCGCAAACTACTATTATCTACTATTCAGTCGAAATTATAAATTTTTGTTCGCTATTCCATTTAATTGAATGGGCTACCCTTTTTCAATTTCCAGAAAGATGTCAGAGAGACAGAAAATGCACATGGATAAATTCTAAAAAATTCGTGGATGCAAGATTTCTTGGAAAAGGAACTTCTGAGATGGTTCTATAGGAAGTCCCGGACAAATCCTTGGAGATTTTAAAAAAATATCATGAATTTACGCAACAAGGTACGAAATGAGCCATTATGCAACTGACTTGACTGGTCTAGTAAACTTCCATTGCGTAATGAAGCATTCTTCTACTTTTTCTTCTTGGCATTAACGTCCTCACTGGGACAGAGCCTGCTTCTCAGCTTAGTGTTTTAATGAGCACTTCCACAGTTATTAACAGAGCTTTCTTTGCCAAAGTTGTCATTTTCGCATTCGTATATCATGTGGCAGGTACGATGATACTCTATGCCCAGAGAAGTCAAGGAAAATTTCATTACGAAAAGATCATGTACCGACCGGGAATCGAAACCAGACACCTTCAGCATGGCTTTGCTTTGTAGCCGCAGACTCTAACCAGGCTAAGGAAGGCCCCTCCGTAATGAAACATTACGCAACTCAAACAAGTTACGTAATGAACTCACACTACAGTGATGAAAAACAGCCTATTACGATGAGCAACCGCAGAAATCATTTTTCAACGATTCGCATAGCCCTTCTTGGAGCCAACAAAAGCTTCTGCACAGAAGTCTCATATTCACCTGATCACTTTGCGCCCATTTTCGATTCCCGTGCCTACAGGTGAATAAATAATCATAATCACTCTACACTGGCCTGCTACACTTATTATCAGAAGTGCTGCCCTCCGCCCCACGATCCGTTTCGTTTCGTTTCGTATGACCACCACTGCGCCGCTGTCCATGCCGTAGTTAACCCAAACATCGCATCGGGGCCTAATGTTTACATAAGCACCTTTTAGCCGCTTCCTCCTCATCCCTCATCACCGCCCCTCTGAACTTCTTGTGCCTACTTGTTTCTGCTGCGGCCAACGCGCCTACTCGGATGGATAGGAGGCGCCCCACTTTGAATCGAGTGCGCCATGGATAGCCCACTCCAGGAAAGCAAAACAACCATTATGGAACCCGAGCCAAAGAAGCCTCTGGACGCTTTTTTTTCTTCTTATTTTCAAGAGCAAAACGAAACAGGAAGCCATTTTCCCTTCCTTGGTAGTTGGCTCTTCTTCCAGCGTTGCGTCATCGTTGGTTTGCTTTTCTTTTGTAATATGTATGCTTCCTTCCCTTTTTGTGCCGAAGCGGATGTTTCTGCGTATTTTTCGCGAATTTCTTGGCCTAGTCTGACCATTCTATACCGAGAGTAAAAAAACGCTAGAAACAGTAAAGTTGTTTTGATTTTGCGATGCTACGCACACTTATTCGCTCAAAAAGAATGAATGGCAGCTTCCAGTAAATTATTCAAGATCCGATTAGAATCCCGTTGGAAACGATCGCCCGAAAAAAAAACTAGAAAAGGCACAAAAAGTGAAAGGAAATAGGTCGCGAACAGTTTTATTTCCGACATGAAAGCTTCTAAATGGCAATGAAGGTGCGCGATGCGATGAAAGTAGCGAAAGATCCTAATCGCAGATGGTTAGGGGTAAAAAAAAATCAATTACATTTGCGTGTGGCGTTGAAATGTGTCCACGTAATTTGTGCGATACAGAAAAAAGCCTATTCATCAAGATGTCACTTGTAACTTTGAACGCGCGGAAAAAGTTGCGTGAAATATGAGTACATAGAAGGCTTTTTTACGGGATTAGCCGTTTCGCATTATCGAAAGACGAAATCTTTCTCATGCCATCTCACCATCACTAATGGGACGACAAAAAAGCTTCATTTATACTCAACTTTCTATTGAAATGGCCATTCTATTGAGGTTGAAAAAGCCCATCGCAGTAGCCACGAAAACCCATGCTTACTATGATCCTTCACATCTCAACATAGAAGTGCGAAGTGCTGCAACGGAAATTCTTTATTCGACCATAGTTGAAAGAAAACTGCGACGAAGACAAATCAATCACTGCGCCTAACATCGCGAAAACTTTACCTCTTTTGCCAACGAACGCTTCTTTTTCTCGCGTTTTGCTTCTAATGACACAGTGGGCAAAAATGAACCCAACATGGCAGCTTTTGTTCTATCTTTATTAACGAGATTTTTAGCCCTTGGCTAGTTCATCTCGGGACCAACGGCTTTACTTCCCTTCCGAAGGAAGTCGTCACTATAACCTTTACGTCATAAGTGACTGTCGGGGATGGGGTTCGATCCCAGGTGCTCGGCGTGTCTTTTCTGGAAATATCTTAGAAGATCATGATGGAATGACTTCTGATTTTCTACAAGAATGAATTGATATACCCTCTCAGGGGAATTGATGTACCCTCTTGGGGAAATCGATTTACCCTCTCGGGGTAACCCATTGTGATTTACCTTCACAATGTAATTGATTTAAGTTTTTCGAAGGATTTCGCCAGTGGAACTCTTACAGAAATCCGTGAATCAAGTTAGGTACCTGAAACGACAGCAGTGTAATTCTTTCAATAATGAAAATCTTTCATCCTTTCTATAAGGTACCGTGGGGTAAGTGGATACAGAAAAATCAATAGTCAACTTCATTATTATGTACAGCTAACGTTAATAATGTAATTCAAACTTTTTTCTGTGCATGGCAAATGAGGGACTATTATACTTCAAATCGTCAATTATTTTGATTTTTCTGATGTTAAACTATTGAGCATGAGGGACTTGAAAATTTGCGCCAAATGATCCACTTGCCCCACCATGGTGGGGTAAGTGGATCACCTATAAAAAAACTCTTTTCTAAAAACAA
The DNA here is from genome assembly GCF_002204515.2 of Aedes aegypti. Lineage (NCBI taxonomy): Eukaryota > Metazoa > Arthropoda > Insecta > Diptera > Culicidae > Aedes > Aedes aegypti. Next base: position 2,456,552 of record NC_035107.1, read on the forward strand.
ATGTGATGTAATCATGTATAGTATGAATAATATTACTGTCATTCTTGTTATACGTGCTATGTTATATATTTTGATAGCTTTAAAATAAAAAAATCTTTTTTTTTATCAAAATATTATGAAAAATATTTGTACATTAGTTTACACTTATTCGAACAAAAATAAACAGAGTAACTAGAATATTTTGGAGAAAATTCATCCATTTTATACACCTGAGTTATACAAAAGAATTGAGGATTATTCCTAACGATGTTTTCGAAAGACACTCTTAGTTTAAACTATTAATTACATATACTTTTTTTAACATACTGAAATCTTTTTATTCTATTTATGGTAATATTTATATCATCTGCCTAGAACAATCGAAATGGTCAAAAAACGTATGATAATATGCTTTCAGGTGGAGAATTTGTATAATTTGCTCTTTTGCATTTCAGCTTAGAAAAACCAAGAATTTTTCAATTTTCATTTTTTTGTACTAGATTGTACAACACTTTTAGGTGGATTAATTGAAATTTTCTCAGGTCAATTTGGCAAATTCAAGCTAGGAATGAAAAATATAAAAGGAAAACAACACTTGATGACACTAAAGCTTATTCAAACCCGCGTAAGTAGTCTGCCAATATTTGATAACAATAGTTGATCCACTTACCCCATCCCATTACAAAGTGCGGGTAAGTGTACCATGACCAATATGTCTGTATTTATTTACAAAAAATTACATTTTTTTCATTGTGATTCATACAATTAGAACTGAAAAGTCTACCATGTGTTGAAAAAACTAATAGTATTCGATTTTAGGCAGAGATACAATGGATTTTTTATCGACAGAAAACAACTTTAAAATGAATTGATTTTTGCAGTCAACAAGTTTGCTTGTGTTAGTGCACGTGTAGTATCAGTTTTGCAGTAGTATCAGTGTGTACGTGAGAATATAACCTAAAATGAAGCAAAGGTGTGAAAACATTCGGAATATTAATGTATTTATTCTTATTACGGACGAATGATCCACTTACCCCACTGCTACACTTCCCCCACGGTACCTTAATTAGTTTTTACAAAATTAGGGAGAAATCACTATAAATCAATGTTCCATGACTCAGTGTCAAGTGAAGCAAATCGAAACAATCTTAAACCAAGGCTTACTATGATGGTCTAACTTTAATAAGGGTTACTTCTTAAAAACCATAAAATGTCCCTGTTGCGGGAACACAGAGGCACTTTTGCCGAATTCTTTATAGCAGCTCGCAAACTCCGGGTTTTGGGTGCGAATCAGCTTTAAGCTGTAGAAATTTATTTCATTAGATTTAGGATTTACTAATACTTAATACTACTTACAATTTTCGGTTTGACGCATGTTCGAATGGTATTGTTGCCTCTATGCTCTTGATACATAATTCACAACCTGTATTAAAGTTTTAGGTTAGGTAAATGTGTATTTAGATTAAGAAAACAACTGTGATAACTTTTAGCTAACTTACTGTGATAATAATTAGGTTTAGTTCAAATGGAATTCCTCGTGTATGTTCAATACTTTATATCTATTTAACTTTAGGTTTAAGTAAGACTTTTACACTCTTTTGCCTACATTTCAGCATGAGCTGCACTTTATCACCTCAATCAAGTCACAATTCTATCTGTTCTGATCATGGATAGAACTATAGGAGAACAATAATAATATCGCATACAATGATGCAAAATGGTCAGTGCTACCAGCAACAACGAGCTTGAAGAGATTCTGCCAGGAATTCTTCAAGCTGTTACTTCTATGATCCTGTAGAAGTTTCTTTCAGCCATTCTAAAGGTATATTTACATATCCGTGAGTGAAATTATGGATGTTTTATTGCAGAATTTTTCTATTGGAACCCGGGATACCCTGAAGATACTCAAGAAAAAAATGTTAAAAATACCTGGAGGAATCGTGAAAATAAACAAACTTACAGGAAAAGTTCAAATTCTATTCCAAGATCTCATAAAAATTCATTTAAAACATAAAGAATAAGAATTGGTTCAAAGCATTTTAAAGTTATTGAAACTCTATGTGTACCTTCCCTAGTATTTCCCGGAGGAAATTAGAAGGAATTCTCAGAGAAACTCCTGGAGGAAACTTTGAAGAATTCTTGGAGGGACTCCCGTGGAATTATTGGAGGAAAATCTAAAGGTAAAGCTCCGAAGGACTTCCCGGAGGAACTTTGAACGAATTTGAGGACCTCCAAAGGAATTCCTGGAAGAACTACGCAGGATTTGTTGGAAACTCCGGAATTCCTCAAAAAAATCATAGAGGAACTTCGGAGGATTCGGTGAGGGAATACTCCTCTAATAATCGCTCCGGATGCGTTCCTGTGGGAATTCCGATGTAATTGCTTGAGCAAAGGGATGCTTGGGAAAAAAAATCTCCGAAGGAATTTCTGGAGCAAATCCCCGGCAAAATGTTTGGAGGTAATCTACGGAGCAATTTTTCAAGGAATTCCGGGAGAAAAGCCCCGGAATAATTTCTGGAGAAAATCCCCGGAAAAGTTTTTGGGGGATATCTCTGGAAGAATCATTGAAATCCCCAGTGAAATACCTGGAAGAAGTAGTTCTTGGGGGAAATTCACGGAGGAATGCTTGAAATTTCCGGAGGAAGTTCTCTGATCAATTCCTGGAGGAAATCTCTGGATGGATTCTCTGAAAAATCCCCGGGAGGGAATCCTCGGAGGAAATCTCAGAAGGAACTCCTTATGCAAATCCCCAGAGAAATTCCTGTAGGAAATCTCCAAACGAATTCCCTGAAAAAAATTCCCGGAGAATTTCTGGACGAAATTCATACTGGAATTGCTTTTGGAAATCCCCAGAGAAATTCCTGGAGAAAATACCAGGACGAGTTTTTGCGGGATATCCCAGATGAATCAATGGAATTTCTGGAGGAATCCCTTTAGCAAATCTGGTGCAAATCCACAAAGAAATTTCTGGAAGAAATCTCCGGATAAATTCTCTGGAAAAATTCCCGAAGGAATTTATGGAGAAAATCCACGGAATTGAATTTTTGGACAAAATCTCCAAAATAATTCCTGGACGAAATTTCCGGAGGAATTCTCTGAAATCCCCCAAAAAATCCTGGATAAAATCCTAAGAGGAGATCTTGGGGGAAAATCCCTAGAGAAATTCTTGGAAAAAACTCTTCGGAAAAATTTCTAGAGAAAATCCCAGGAGGATTTTTTGGAGACAATCCTCAGAGGAATTCCTAGAGCAAATTTCCAGCAAGAATTCCCGGGTAAATTCTGTGAAAATATTCCCGAAGGAATTTCTGGAGAAATAGTCTGAAGGAATTTCATAATTAAATCCCTGGAGGAATTCCTGGATGAAATCCAAGGAGAAGTTCTTGGCGGAAATCCTGTTTGACACAACAAGAAAATTTTTGCACCCTCACTTCCTAGACTACCAAGCTCACGGAGAAAAATCCGAACTGGTAAACAGACGTGTGTCAAATCAAATTTAAAACAGCTCAAATCTTGTTCAAAATCCGACCTAAGCAATATATATTATATCCCTTTCGGGACGGATCATATTTGAGTGATTATTTCAAAATTTACCTTATAAACTCATCATCTCGTAGAACAAAACATTCTTTATTTTGGCTATTCTATCACTCCATGAACTTTTTGGGGTCAAATTCAGACCAGCACAATTGTGCTGGTCCGTCCCCAAGGCGGTCGATGTTCGAAAAAAAATAATTTTTTTTTTAATTTTTTTAGAAAACTGTTCAAGTCATGCCTTTTTAAAAAAATTTTGGACCCGTATTTTTTTATTTCGTCATTAGGGTGCTCTTTCGTGAGATAGGGTGACCCAAAATTTCAGAAATATTATGTTTTTTTTTAATGTACATTGAAATTAAAAATAAATAATTTGTATGATTTTTTTTTATAAATGGAACGAAAACAATGTACGAGAGATAAAAATACTTCATATTCTCTCTAAGATTCAAAGCATCACGTTTATCGAGATTATTTAAGAACTAGTCTACGTCATATAAAAATGGGTAAACATACATGTGTGAATAACTTGAAAACTAATTGTCTCAATCAAAACGTCTTGGTTTTGCTATGTTTGTTTATATCCTCCTTAATTATGTGGGATTTTTCCTCAAACATAATTATGCAATAAAAATAAAAATTGAAAATAATAATAAACCTTCGAATTGTTTAGTGGTAAACCTATAAATAAATGAACACCGAATTGAGAACTATATTATTTTATTCCACTACAGTTTGTATCCTTTGACTGTTACGCATTATTCGACCTCCACTAAAAGGCCGTTGTCAGAGTCGTGTACTAGACTCGAAAATTAAATAATTTTTTTAGAGACTCCCTCCAACCTCTTTCACTTACATTACCTAACATATACACTATCACTTTTGAAATCACATAGCCCTCCTTCAAATGATGCTTGAGAGATGTTTTTGTTAAGGTTGGTAACATGGAACTAATTTATTTTAAATAACTGGAATCATTCATTTTATTCCTAGAGCTAAAATGGAAACGTCAAAATATTCAGTCTGCGTAAGAAGCTTCCCTAAAAATTCATGTAAATTTACGTCATATGTGCCCGACAGCTTGGACGCTAATTAACAAGAATGGCGCATTTTTAAGTGCAAATAATTAAAAAAATTTCTTCTTCTTTCTGACGCTAAAGAAGCCTGCTTCTCAACTTCTAATGAGCACTTCCACAGATATTAACTAACAGCTCTCTTTGTCAATCGACCAATGTTGCATGTGTATATCGTGTGACAGGTACGATCATACTCTACGCTCAGGGAAGTCGAGAAAATTCCCTTTACGAAAAGATGCTCGACCGGCTTGACTCTAACCTACGACCCTCAGCATGAGCTTGCTAGGTATCTGCACGTTTACCGTTATGGCTATCTGGCTCCCAATATCAAATTTAATTTATTTTATTTTTTACATCGGGTTTTTTTTGCTTAAAATGGAATTTAAGTCATTGTAATACAGTAGAGACCCGATTTTGTCAGCACCCCGATGAATTTTAGGCTGACAAAATGGGGAACCTGAGATAATCGGGACATATTTTTTGTTTCTGTTTTTCAAATTTTAACGTGTTAATATTTGCTTATGAACTACGTTTACGACCTACCTTTAAAGGGGGCGAGGGACATGGGCGCAGTCAGTTTTTTTTTTGTTTATCAGGGAGAGAAAAGCGGCCCTCACAATTTCATTCTCAAATTTCGCGCCAAAGGATCCCTTTGATCGGCAATTTTGCTCTGGCCTAAGACAACCGGCATCAATCTGAATCTTATTTCTACCTAACCGTTGAATTATCTAAGAATTTTTTTTAGGACACCGGAATTCCTAAGAAAAATCAAACGAAAATTTCTTAAGTTTTTTTTTCCAGAATTTCTTTTAAAATGATGGCATCAGTAATTAACTCGAAGCTCTTATTGCAATTCCTTTAAGTTGATTCATAGAATATTTCGACTGGAGATTTCTATGTAAATCTTAAAACATTTTTAAATTCATCCAGAACTGTATTTAAGATTTTTATAGAATTATTTTAAAAGTTTCGCAGGAATTTTATCAAGAATTTGACCTGGAATTGTTGTAAAAAATTGTTTCCAGTATGAAAATTAAAAAATAATATTTTTAGAAACTTTCTTTAGTTTGCGATTTTATTTTGTGTTCTTAGAGGTATTCATAAATGACATTCAATAAAGTCGTGAATAAATATCTGAAATTGTTTCTATACCTATGGGATGATTTAATACTTGAAAGAGGTCTTTGTGAAATTCCTGGTCGAATTATTGAAAAATCTCGTGAGATGATTCCAATCAGAATCCTTCATAATCTTAGCAATTTTGCAAAAAAAACAAATAGAAGTGAAATTAGAGGAATTTCTGAAGGAATCTCTAAGACAGTTTTAAGAGGAGTTTTTGAAACTATTGATGAGTCCTAGGCCAAACTACATTAAGAATACTGTGAGCAAATTTCATCAAAATGTAGTTTTGAAGGGAAACTTTCAAGAGCTTATAGAGTTATTCAAGGCAGAAAACCAATAAAACATTAGAAGCAAATTTTAAAGGAAATCTTCGAGATATTATTTAAAAAAACCCTGAAAGAATGTAACAAAATGTGACGCATGATTTGTGCTCTTGAAAATTCGAGCTTTGGCTTCGATGCATCTTAACCTTTAGTCAAATTCTTAGAGAAATTCATGAATGAACCTACATACCAAATTTCTTTTTCGTGAACTCGGCTGTGTTTTTCGGTTTTTCATTTTTAACAAATGTCATTCATTTGTCGACTACTCAGCTGTGCATACCTCGGAGCATATTGCGGACTGTTGATAAAACCTTCGAACAATTTCAGGCAAGATGTTTTCAAAAAGTCTGATGTTTGGTAGACTTTTTAAGTTTTATAATCTACCATGACGTAACTACTGTATAAATACGAGTGCTAGAGACAATCTTTGAAGAATTCAAACACAAGATTAATTCTCATAGTAAAATTGTTCTTTTGTACAGAGGGAAGGAGGATTGCCATTGCCCTCTCTGGCTACGCCCATGCGTGCATGACATCGAACATCATCATCAGTATTAATGTAAACGGGTACCACATGACGAAGACAATTTTTTGATATATTCAAGATAGGCTGACAAAATCGGGGGCAGACAGAATCGGGGGCTGACAAAATCGGATCAGTACTGTATTAGTTTTTTGTAGTGTGTAGGATTGAATGAACTATGACGGATAGCTTACGTATAACAGGAAATTCAAAAACCCATTTAAAAAGGATTGACAAAATCAGGTAAATAACCATATTAAAGAATGAATTTGATTTTTGAAAATGTTACATACATATGTTCCAGCTAATTTAAAAATTACATAGAACAATCATTTTTTTAAATGTATTTAAATATTTGAAAACTACCAGATTTGAAAATAAAGACACTCACAATGCTTCTAATAAGACAATACAGAAGACAGCTGCAAACAGTAGACTTTTTGGTTTGCCATGAGCTTTTGAAGTTTCGCAATCGGTGTGACCGTTAGATTACTAAGGAAAATGTAAAGCTCGACCATACTCGTAAGTTTTGTTTTCCCTTTCGTTTCGGTTGCATGTACATTTTTAGCTGTCAATTCTACCGTGGAAAGTTTCCTGGAAAGCATTATGTACAATTATAGCCTATAAAGGGAGCATCACACAAATCAACGGACTAGCATGCAACGCCAAATGGCACAATCGTAATACGTATCTGACGAAAAAAAATACTGCAGCGGAAATTGAACCTAAACTTCTTTGATCGATACTGCTAGTTACTTTGCAACACTATACGCACGGCAATAAAGTACAGATTTTTATTTTTAATATATCAGCTTATCTAAGTTTCAAAATTCAAGATTTGGACAATATGTTTTTAAACGTAAAAGGAATGAAACGATATTTTTTATATGAGCGGATAACTTCATACACTGTTTAATAGTTAAGTAGAGTATTTCAAACGCATTTCATACATCATCGAGGATCGAGGATCTTTTCGGGTTGGAAATTTTCTCGACTTCCCAGGGCATAGAGTATTTTCGTACCTGCCACACGATATACGCATGCAAAAATGGTCATTGGCACAGTAAGCTCTCAGTTAATAATTGTGGAAGTGCTCATAAGAACACTAAGCTGAGAAGCAGGCTTTGTCCCAGTGGGGACGTAACGCCAGAAAGAAGAAGAAGAAACAACATATGTGCGAGTAATACCAGCAGGGGCCTTCCTTAGCCGAGTGGTTAGAGTCCATGACTAAAAAGCAAAGCCATGCTGAAGGTGTCTGGGATCGATTCCCGGTCAGTCCAGGATCTTTTCGAAATCTTGGAAATTTCTCTGACTTCCCTGGGCATAGAGTTTCATCGTACTTGCCACATAATTTACGAATGTGAAAATGGCAACTTTGGCAATGCAAGCTCTCAGGTAATAACTATGGAACTGCTCATTGAACACTAAGCTGAGAAGCAGACTCTGTCCTAGTGAGGATGTAATGCCAAGAAGAAGAAGAAGACCAGCATGGGCTGTATACATCAATAGTATGCCATTTAAAGGACTCTGTGGTTTGGAAGCAAATAGTTAGTAAAGGTTTTCAGCTTCAGTTGTCAAATTTCATAAATATGATGGCAGATATTGAACCGGCATACATTGTAGAACACCAAAATGGATTATCGCGTCAACATGGTATTGATCGATTATCAAAGCAAGGGGAAATTCAAAAATTACGTCCATTGTTTTTAAGTCAATCTCAATTCTCCCCATGTTCACTATCACGCTTTTTCTCACATGCACTGTCGCAATTTCATACACCTCCACTCCCCTAAATGATTGTCGTAATTTTTGAACGTTCCCCTAAACTTTTACTTTGTCTTAAACTTTGCTATAGGAGATTTAAAACATTAAATGTGATTCCAAATCTATTTCAAATATGGACGTATAAAAAATACAAGTTTTTAAACCAAAGCTTTGAGTTTCTGTTACATAGTTTTTGAACGGTACATCATCCTTATGATTCGTATGAAATCACTCATTCATGTTTTAATGCAATATTATGCACTATTGTGGACATTAGAACCAGATTCAGTCACTTAATTCGATCAAAATACTGAAAATGAAAATTGGTAGTCTACAACGAACATCGACCGGGTAAGTGCCGGCACCAGCACAATTGTGCTGGTTCCACATTGTCCCTCCAGAAATATTTGCTGTGTGAATCGATTCTCATTTGGTCTTCACCATTTCAAAGAATGACTCTATCACTCTCGATTCGTATCTGTGCATACCTAGAAAAAACGAATAGTTGAAAAGTTGCGACAGATAAAACTTTTTCAATTCTTACGGTGTTTGTTTACATTTTGTTTACCCTGAGCTGGTGTTTTCTATTTACGATGTAAACAAAATCTGTTGTGCTTAATCACAAGTAGCAATGATAATTCAATAATCGAAATCAAAAAAGTTTAGTAAAACAATGATTTATTGGCTAAAAGAATCATTCAATGTGATGGGTGCCGAACAGCACAATTGTGCTGGTTCGTCCCGAAAGGGATATAGGGCTATAGAATACTTACGATAGAGCTAGCTAATCCCTCAAAGGAAAAATCAAATAATATTCTATTTTCGATTACAATTAAATTACAATTTTCACGTCTGAAAACAGCACATCACTATATTTTTTTTAATTCTAAATCCATTTCTATGATATTTGGAGTGAAAGTTCCTTACCTGAATAGCGTTGGGACCAATATAACATTTATAATAATTGTTTTTGAACTGTGGGGGAAATCTTAAAAAAAAAATTTGCCGCACTCGACCTTTTACCCCATTTTATTGAAAACGATCCCGTTTTTAGCCAACGGTTCCTAAAAGTTGCCGTTCTAGGGTCCGTTTTTGCCCACTGTGCAATGGTTGCAATTTTTCTAACCAAATCTCACCCAAAACGCCCTAAGCACTTGCCAACCCAAGCTGACGCCAGGCAGAGCCACCTCAAGTGACCCAATCGCACGCGGGAGGAAAAATCCGTTGAGTCATAATCACTCAGCTCCAGCAGAGTCCCCTCCACTGCCTCCTCCTTTTGGGTCGTGTTGGTTTGGTTGTGAGTAAGTTCTTCGATGACTCTTCTCTCCAAAGTAGGCTAGGCAAGAAGGGAATCAACAAGTGGGAACATTTTCTTCTTCGATTGGCTTCCACAACCCAAGGCAAAGCAAGCGCCTTGAATAAACGGTCTCCCGAGCAGAAGAAAATTGCTTCTGATAACCAATATAACTTATTCAGAACGAATGAGCCCTATATGAGAGCTAAAGATAAGAATAAGATCAGGTATTGCAATACCTTGATACAGTTAATTTTCCCGTACTAGATATTCCGTATATCGAAATCGAGTTAGAGAACCATAGTAAAAATTGATTTTCATAGCTACTTTGATGGTCCTATAGATCGTAAAGTGGCATGTAAAGTTATGTGCAAGTTATTCCTTTCTGCTCGGGCTCCTCCACTTGGGCTTCCATAAACCGTGGAGGAACGTGCGAACCATCATACTCCCAGTCGGTAACAGCCAGAGGACACGATAGGGGAGCTGGACCAGTTCATCGATTCCGCGCCCCCTTAATATGGCCAGCGGAGAACCCCAACTCTGCAGCAACCACGGCGCGTTTTGGATTTCGATGGTAATCAAGTTTGATGAGCACTGGACCCCAAAGAGCAAGCAAGCAGCGGTCCAGCAGCAGAGGCCACTTGAATGGAGTGTGGTCAGAAGCGAACGGGGAGCTGCAAGCAGAAGAGAATTCGGTGGTCCGCGAAGCGACTCCCATGAATGAATGAACTTTGCAATCGAGCGCCTTGGCCTTGAACGATTCCAACGGGCGCCCATAGAGAGCTACGGAAGGAGGAGTAGGCGGTGGCGAGATGATTCAGCGGGGATGAACGGGGGAGCCTTTGAAAAGGGGACGTTGAAAGTCGGTACTGTAGGAACTGTTGCTGCCAACACTGCTCCGCAAAGTAAGCCAATGACGTTTCGACAAAATGTTTTATAGCGATATGTCAGCAGAGTAGTTAATCTTGATCATCAACTCGTAGCAGTACAGTGAAATAGCAGACAAGTATAATTTGAAGATTTTATGCCTTACATTTGAATATTTGCCTAAACTCAAATTTTACTTACAGCTAACAGTTAAAATTAAATAGCCAAATAGTACTAATTAGCTATCACAGAATTGAGCACAGTAAGTCTGAGAAGTTCATGCAAATCATTGTTCTAACCTTAAACCTATTACAGGTATGTTCCGTTTTTATCACGTTCCGATTTCGTCAACAAATTATTCCGTTTTTATCAACACACAAAAATTGTTTTTTTTTTTTATTTTTTAAATCTTTAGAGTATAAACTAAATACTTATCTTTAAGCTATTTAAATGCTTTTCAATAGCCTCAGAGATGATTTTTCGACATTATGTTAATGTTGAGCACCTACGATACATGGTAGGTGTCAAGTTATATACGATTCAACAAGGTTTGCCTCCTTCTTATGCACTAATCAATTGGAGTTTTCAAACTTAGCATGGTCTGTTGGACAAGATTAACCCGACAACAATCGGGCTTGGCTTCAACAATTGAGAGTATCTCTGGCCACGTCCTAGCAACAACTGGAATTTGTGATTAGTTGAAAACGTACCTAAGAGAGTTGCAGAGACCTCTCCTTTCTCTAATTTTTTTTTCTATGAAAATTTGATAGACATAGGGGCTATTCTTTAATTACGTAAGACAATTTTAGCGGTTTTTCGACCCCTTCTTTTATGATTTTTTGTATGAAAATTAAACAAAAATTGTATGGCACGTAAGATATATCAAACTCTCTCCTCCCCATAACCCTTATGTTCAGTTCTTTTTTATAAGGGATGCACATGAGAATGAACTCAAGAATGTTTGAGCAATGACAAGAGACATGATGGAGCTTATTTTATTTTGGATAAGACTGTCGACCCCGTCATACACCCGATTCTGTTTTTGCACGGGGGATGCGTACCGTGTAAAAAAAATACCGTGCAAAAAAAATCCGTGTTATTTCGAGAAACCGTGCAAAAAAAATCCGTGCTATTTCGAGAAACCGTGCAAAAAAAATCCGTGTTATTTTGAGAAACCGTGCAAAAAAAGTTCCATAGGGATTGTTGGAGTTCCGAAGAGATTCTTGGAAATCGATGGAAATCCATGCAATATGGGTATTTTTGGAACGCGGCCGACGCGTAGATGCCGGAAATCGATGTCCGGTGTCAATTGGGAATCCAAGATGGCGACTTCCGGTTTGGGAAAATCATTTGGAATCCATGCAATATGGGTATTTTTGGAACGGGACCGATGAGTAGATGCCGGAAATAGTTGTCCAGTGCCAATTGGAAACCCAAGATGGCGACTTCCGGTTTGGGAAAATCACTTGTAACCCATGCAATATGGGTATTTTTGGAACGGGGCTGACACGTAGATGCCGGAAATCGATGTCCGGTGCCAATTGGGAATCCAAGATGGCGACTTCCGGTTTGGGAAAATCACTTGTAACCCATGCAATATGGGTATTTTTGGAACGGGGCTGACACGTAGATGCCGGAAATCGATGTCCGGTGCCAATTGGGAATCCAAGATGACAACTTCCGGTTTGGGAAAATCACTTGGAATCCATGCAATATGGGTATTTTTGGAACGGGACCGACGAGTAGATGCCGGAAATAGTTGTCCAGTGCCAATTGGAAATCCAAGATGGCGACTTCCGGTTTGGGAAAATCACTTGTAACCCATGCAATATGGGTATTTTTGGAACGGGGCTGACGCGTAGATGCCGGAAATCGATGTCCGGTGCCAATTGGGAATCAAAGATGGCGACTTCCGGTTTGGGAAAATCACTTGTAACCCATGCAATATGGGTATTTTTGGAACGGGGCTGACACGTAGATGCCGGAAATCGATGTCCGGTGCCAATTGGGAATCCAAGATGGCGACTTCCGGTTTGGGAAAATCACTTGTAACCCATGCAATATGGGTATTTTTGGAACGGGGCTGACACGTAGATGCCGGAAATCGATGTCCGGTGCCAATTGGGAATCCAAGATGACAACTTCCGGTTTGGGAAAATCACTTGGAATCCATGCAATATGGGTATTTTTGGAACGGGACCGACGAGTAGATGCCGGAAATAGTTGTCCAGTGCCAATTGGAAACCCAAGATGGCGACTTCCGGTTTGGGAAAATCACTTGTAACCCATGCAATATGGGTATTTTTGGAACGGGGCTGACGCGTAGATGCCGGAAATCGATGTCCGGTGCCAATTGGGAATCAAAGATGGCGACTTCCGGTTTGGGAAAATCACTTGTAACCCATGCAATATGGGTATTTTTGGAACGGGGCTGACACGTAGATGCCGGAAATCGATGTCCGGTGCCAATTGGGAATCCAAGATGGCGACTTCCGGTTTGGGAAAATCACTTGTAACCCATGCAATATGGGTATTTTTGGAACGGGGCTGACACGTAGATGCCGGAAATCGATGTCCGGTGCCAATTGGGAATCCAAGATGACAACTTCCGGTTTGGGAAAATCACTTGGAATCCATGCAATATGGGTATTTTTGGAACGGGACCGACGAGTAGATGCCGGAAATAGTTGTCCAGTGCCAATTGGAAACCCAAGATGGCGACTTCCGGTTTGGGAAAATCACTTGTAACCCATGCAATATGGGTATTTTTGGAACGGGGCTGACGCGTAGATGCCGGAAATCGATGTCCGGTGCCAATTGGGAATCCAAGATGGCGACTTCCGGTTTGGGAAAATCACTTGTAACCCATGCAATATGGGTATTTTTGGAACGGGGCTGACACGTAGATGCCGGAAATCGATGTCCGGTGCCAATTGGGAATCCAAGATGACAACTTCCGGTTTGGGAAAATCACTTGTAACCCATGCAATATGGGTATTTTTGGAACGGGGCTGACGCGTAGATGCCGGAAATCGATGTCCGGTGCCAATTGGGAATCAAAGATGGCGACTTCCGGTTTGGGAAAATCACTTGTAACCCATGCAATATGGGTATTTTTGGAACGGGGCTGACACGTAGATGCCGGAAATCGATGTCCGGTGCCAATTGGGAATCCAAGATGGCGACTTCCGGTTTGGGAAAATCACTTGTAACCCATGCAATATGGGTATTTTTGGAACGGGGCTGACACGTAGATGCCGGAAATCGATGTCCGGTGCCAATTGGGAATCCAAGATGGCGACTTCCGGTTTGGGAAAATCACTTGGAATCCATGCAATATGGGTATTTTTGGAACGGGACCGACGAGTAGATGCCGGAAATAGTTGTCCAGTGCCAATTGGAAACCCAAGATGGCGACTTCCGGTTTGGGAAAATCACTTGTAACCCATGCAATATGGGTATTTTTGGAACGGGGCTGACGCGTAGATGCCGGAAATCGATGTCCGGTGCCAATTGGGAATCAAAGATGGCGACTTCCGGTTTGGGAAAATCACTTGTAACCCATGCAATATGGGTATTTTTGGAACGGGGCTGACACGTAGATGCCGGAAATCGATGTCCGGTGCCAATTGGGAATCCAAGATGGCGACTTCCGGTTTGGGAAAATCACTTGTAACCCATGCAATATGGGTATTTTTGGAACGGGGCTGACACGTAGATGCCGGAAATCGATGTCCGGTGCCAATTGGGAATCAAAGATGGCGACTTCCGGTTTGGGAAAATCACTTGGAATCCATGCAATATGGGTATTTTTGGAACGGGACCGACGAGTAGATGCCGGAAATAGTTGTCCAGTGCCAATTGGAAACCCAAGATGGCGACTTCCGGTTTGGGAAAATCACTTGTAACCCATGCAATATGGGTATTTTTGGAACGGGGCTGACGCGTAGATGCCGGAAATCGATGTCCGGTGCCAATTGGGAATCAAAGATGGCGACTTCCGGTTTGGAAGAATCACTTGGAGCCCATGCAATATGGGTATTTTTGGAACGGGACCGACGAGTAGATGCCGGGAATAGTTGTCCAGTGCCAATTGGAAATCCAAGATGGCGACTTTCGGTTTGGGAAAATCACTTGGAACCCATGCAATATTGGTATTTTCGGAACAGGCCGACGAGTAGATGCCGGAAATCGTTGTCCGGTGCCAATTGGAAATCCAAGATGGCGACTTCCGGTTTGGGAAAATCACCTCGAATCCATGCAATATGGGTATTTTTGGAGCGGGACCCAGCGTTGCCTACCTTCCAGGTTTGTCTGGAATATTCCAGATTTTTTAGGCCCCATTTTACAAAAATCTGGAAGATCCAGATAAAATTTGAAACGAATATGTAAGGTTTTGTAAATAAGGTTCTCCATATGCGAGATAAGCGATCCAAACTTTTCCAGACGAATTTTTAAAAACTTCCAGATTTTTGAAAAATTGACTTGGTATCCCTAACGGGACCGCCGAGTAGATGCCGGAAATAGATGTCCAGTGCCATTTGGGAATCCAAGATGGCGACTTCCGTTTCGGAAAAATTAATACATCAAACAAACTTGAATCTCTCATAATATGATCTCGCCCTAAAATCCATTTGTTACAGAGTATGTTGCTCATTATTTTTAAGGAAATGCATGAACATAGGAAAATACTATCACTATTGTGAGATAGAGGAGGATTATTTCTTCATTAGACTATTTTTAAGAAACGCTTAAATCTATCCGTCTGCTCAGTAACAACAAGCAACTCAGTTCGTTGCCAATGGCATTTAGGGTGAGATTATAAATAAAGTGAGAATTCCTTTAATGATTAGAAAACTAGCAATTTCAAAAAATTTAAGGTTTTTCACACTAGCATCACATGACTCCTGACATCAGTAATTGTACTATGTATGGCAGTTCATAATGTGCCTTACAGTCATCTATATGACGAGTAGGACTCTGCACCCAGTACTGGCTAATGTTATCCGTGTTTCCAAAACATACACTTATTGCAAATAATATTTTTTCAGATTTTGATCAGCTTGAAAAAAAAAACATAAGCAACAAAAAAGTCTAATACTCACAAAAAGTTCCAACAAATAATTTCGTCCCGTAGCTTCCTATCACATTCTTTTTTTGTTTCTGAATAACATGCATTTAATATTCCCCAAAATTGCACCAACTGCTAGTATTACCATACGCGCCTATTTACTTATAAATGGTCGTGTGTTTGCAACGTTTCATAAAGTCATTTTTCTCTATGAGTATCTCAACTAGAGTTTCAATATCTTTTCTCAGGCATTCACGTTGTATGACCAGCCCAGTTAAGTATGCCGGTAGGTGATACACATTTTTCTTCGAATTTGGAAAAGATCATTTGAACTGTTCCTTTTATACCGGGAACCCCCGTTGGTTTGACCACATTTATTCTGAACACTTTTTTAATTTGTACCCCGCTAATTTGCACATAGTTCAAATTAAAAATGGTTCAAACGTCATTTAGCTCATGGAACGGAGTAAAGTGAAATGGAACGCTGTGGATCGGAACAAAACATAACAGTCAAAGGGGTAACCAGAAGTACGATTTTTTGTTATTCGTAGGGTGACTAGAAGTTCAAATTAAAAATGAACCTCTATGGTTTGCATGAGGTACCGTTCAAATTAGCGGGGTTGCATGGTAGTGGAATTACATACATAACGTATTTAAAAGCATACCATAACAATAGAAGCAAACCAAGCCAAATGTCGGGTCTTTTATCTTTTATGGATTCCACAAAATAAATTGCGTATTTGAAGCAAATTTCTATACAAGTGAATTTCATAAGTGTCACATATAATCCGTAAATTTGACAATACCTTGATAAATAAATGATTCACAAGCTGTTTCTATACGCTGTTTCGCCACCATGACAATTGCAAACACAGTAGTAACTAGACTTTATTTTCAATAATGTTTGGCATTAGAAGAAACGATCCAATGTTGCTTAGGCTGGAGTATAATGAGTGCAACATCAAGATTTCAATTAAGCATGAATCAAAATGTTCCTTACGATATCCTGGTGATCCTTATCTAGATCTTGGAGTCTTCTAACTGTATTCTGGAGAATCTTTACAGGATTCTATGTTCCTAATGAGCTTCTAGGAATTTCCAGTAGATTCTTGAAAAACCTGAACGAAATCTGGTTATTTCTTTCAGACATTAGGGGTTTCTTGAGGTATTCTGAAGAGATATAATTAAATTAATTAACTCATTACGCGTGGTAAGGATGGACAAATTATGAGTGAAATTATGAAAAAAATCCACGTACTCGGCTGGGATTTGAACCCAGGACTCTAGTATGCTAGACTAGCGCTTTACCAACTAAGCTACCGAGCCTTTTGGTGAACCAATAACTGAGTTGGTTACGAGTTCTTAGAATTCAAATCCCCACAGACCACGCAGACCCGTTTCATAACCCATATCCATCCATCTCATGTTACTACACACGCTGGCAGAGCGGGAGTCAATTAGTTTAATAACCATGCGGATTGGATTACCGAGCAGCTCAATAGCAGCGTCAATTTAGATATAATTGGTTATTAGAGATGTTTTGCAAAATCTGTCGATTGGAGATTGCTATTGATAGTCTGGCAAGTCCTTAAGAACTTTTGAGAATTTTCAGCAATATCGCAGCGAAACCTTAGAAATCTAAGCAATTTCCTCGAAATTTTTAGCAAGCTCTTGGGTAGACTACTTCAAAGTTGTAGCGGATTTCTGTGGATTGTTAACGGACACCTGAAGATTCTTATCGGGATGTTAAAGTTTCGTAGCGGGATCCTGTGAATATCTTGGATTCCCTATTTCCGGCATCTACTCGTCGGTCCCGTTCCAAAAATACCCATATTGCATGGGTTCTAAGTGATTTTTTCAAACCGGAAGTCGCCATCTTGGATTCCCAATTGGCACCGGACATTTATTTCCGGCATCTACTCGTCGGCCCCGTTCCAAAAATACCCATATTGTTTGGGTTCTAAGTGATTTTACCAAACCGGAAGTCGCCATCTTGGATTCCCAATTGGCACCGAACATCTATTTCCGGCATCTACTCGTCGGTCCCGTTCCAAAAATACCCATATTGCATGGGTTCCAAGTGATTTTCCCAAACCGGAAGTCGCCATCTTGGATTCCCAATTGGCACCGGACATCTATTTCCGGCATCTACTCGTCGGTCCCGTTCCAAAAATACCCATATTGCATGGGTTCCAAGTGATTTTCCCAAACCGGAAGTCGCCATCTTGGATTCCCAATTGGCACCGGACATCTATTTCCGGCATCTACTCGTCGGCCCCGTTCCAAAAATACCCATATTGTTTGGGTTCCAAGCGATTTTTCCAAACCGGAAGTCGCCATCTTGGATTTCCAATTTGGCACCGGACATCTACTTCCGGCATCTACGCGTCGGCCCCGTTCCAAAAATACCCATATTGCATGGGTTCCAAGTGATTTTCCCAAACCGGAAGTCGCCATCTTGGATTCCCATTTGGCACCGGACATTTATTTCCGGCATCTACTCGTCGGCCCCGTTCCAAAAATACCCATATTGTTTGGGTTCCAAGCGATTTTTCCAAACCGGAAGTCGCCATCTTGGATTTCCAATTGGCACCGGACATCTACTTCCGGCATCTACGCGTCGGCCCCGTTCCAAAAATACCCATATTGCATGGGTTCCAAGTGATTTTCCCAAACCGGAAGTCGCCATCTTGGATTCCCAATTGGCACCGAACATCTATTTCCGGCATCTACTCGTCGGTCCCGTTCCAAAAATACCCATATTGCATGGGTTCCAAGTGATTTTTTCAAACCGGAAGTCGCCATCTTGGATTCCCAATTGGCACCGGACATCTATTTCCGGCATCTACTCGTCGGTCCCGTTCCAAAAATACCCATATTGCATGGGTTCCAAGTGATTTTCCCAAACCGGAAGTCGCCATCTTGGATTCCCATTTGGCACCGGACATCTATTTCCGGCATCTACTCGTCGGCCCCGTTCCAAAAATACCCATATTGTTTGGGTTCTAAGTGATTTTACCAAACCGGAAGTCGCCATCTTGGATTCCCAATTGGCACCGAACATCTATTTCCGGCATCTACTCGTCGGTCCCGTTCCAAAAATACCCATATTGCATGGGTTCCAAGTGATTTTCCCAAACCGGAAGTCGCCATCTTGGATTCCCAATTGGCACCGGACATCTATTTCCGGCATCTACTCGTCGGCCCCGTTCCAAAAATACCCATATTGTTTGGGTTCCAAGCGATTTTTCCAAACCGGAAGTCGCCATCTTGGATTTCCAATTTGGCACCGGACATCTACTTCCGGCATCTACGCGTCGGCCCCGTTCCAAAAATACCCATATTGCATGGGTTCCAAGTGATTTTCCCAAACCGGAAGTCGCCATCTTGGATTCCCAATTGGCACCGGACATCTATTTCCGGCATCTACTCGTCGGCCCCGTTCCAAAAATACCCATATTGTTTGGGTTCCAAGCGATTTTTCCAAACCGGAAGTCGCCATCTTGGATTTCCAATTTGGCACCGGACATCTACTTCCGGCATCTACGCGTCGGCCCCGTTCCAAAAATACCCATATTGCATGGGTTCCAAGTGATTTTCCCAAACCGGAAGTCGCCATCTTGGATTCCCAATTGGCACCGGACATCTATTTCCGGCATCTACTCGTCGGCCCCGTTCCAAAAATACCCATATTGTTTGGGTTCCAAGCGATTTTTCCAAACCGGAAGTCGCCATCTTGGATTTCCAATTTGGCACCGGACATCTACTTCCGGCATCTACGCGTCGGCCCCGTTCCAAAAATACCCATATTGCATGGGTTCCAAGTGATTTTCCCAAACCGGAAGTCGCCATCTTGGATTCCCAATTGGCACCGGACATCTATTTCCGGCATCTACTCGTCGGCCCCGTTCCAAAAATACCCATATTGTTTGGGTTCCAAGCGATTTTTCCAAACCGGAAGTCGCCATCTTGGATTTCCAATTGGCACCGGACATCTACTTCCGGCATCTACGCGTCGGCCCCGTTCCAAAAATACCCATATTGCATGGGTTCCAAGTGATTTTCCCAAACCGGAAGTCGCCATCTTGGATTCCCAATTGGCACCGAACATCTATTTCCGGCATCTACTCGTCGGTCCCGTTCCAAAAATACCCATATTGCATGGGTTCCAAGTGATTTTTTCAAACCGGAAGTCGCCATCTTGGATTCCCAATTGGCACCGGACATCTATTTCCGGCATCTACTCGTCGGTCCCGTTCCAAAAATACCCATATTGCATGGGTTCCAAGTGATTTTCCCAAACCGGAAGTCGCCATCTTGGATTCCCATTTGGCACCGGACATTTATTTCCGGCATCTACTCGTCGGCCCCGTTCCAAAAATACCCATATTGTTTGGGTTCCAAGCGATTTTTCCAAACCGGAAGTCGCCATCTTGGATTTCCAATTGGCACCGGACATCTACTTCCGGCATCTACGCGTCGGCCCCGTTCCAAAAATACCCATATTGCATGGGTTCCAAGTGATTTTCCCAAACCGGAAGTCGCCATCTTGGATTCCCAATTGGCACCGGACATCTATTTCCGGCATCTACTCGTCGGTCCCGTTCCAAAAATACCCATATTGCATGGGTTCCAAGTGATTTTCCCAAACCGGAAGTCGCCATCTTGGATTCCCATTTGGCACCGGACATTTATTTCCGGCATCTACTCGTCGGCCCCGTTCCAAAAATACCCATATTGTTTGGGTTCTAAGTGATTTTACCAAACCGGAAGTCGCCATCTTGGATTCCCAATTGGCACCGAACATCTATTTCCGGCATCTACTCGTCGGTCCCGTTCCAAAAATACCCATATTGCATGGGTTCCAAGTGATTTTCCCAAACCGGAAGTCGCCATCTTGGATTCCCAATTGGCACCGGACATCTATTTCCGGCATCTACTCGTCGGTCCCGTTCCAAAAATACCCATATTGCATGGGTTCCAAGTGATTTTTTCAAACCGGAAGTCGCCATCTTGGATTCCCAATTGGCACCGGACATCTATTTCCGGCATCTACTCGTCGGTCCCGTTCCAAAAATACCCATATTGCATGGGTTCCAAGTGATTTTCCCAAACCGGAAGTCGCCATCTTGGATTCCCAATTGGCACCGGACATCTATTTCCGGCATCTACTCGTCGGCCCCGTTCCAAAAATACCCATATTGTTTGGGTTCTAAGTGATTTTACCAAACCGGAAGTCGCCATCTTGGATTCCCAATTGGCACCGAACATCTATTTCCGGCATCTACTCGTCGGTCCCGTTCCAAAAATACCCATATTGCATGGGTTCCAAGTGATTTTCCCAAACCGGAAGTCGCCATCTTGGATTCCCAATTGGCACCGGACATCTATTTCCGGCATCTACTCGTCGGCCCCGTTCCAAAAATACCCATATTGTTTGGGTTCCAAGCGATTTTTCCAAACCGGAAGTCGCCATCTTGGATTTCCAATTTGGCACCGGACATCTACTTCCGGCATCTACGCGTCGGCCCCGTTCCAAAAATACCCATATTGCATGGGTTCCAAGTGATTTTCCCAAACCGGAAGTCGCCATCTTGGATTCCCAATTGGCACCGGACATTTATTTCCGGCATCTACTCGTCGGCCCCGTTCCAAAAATACCCATATTGTTTGGGTTCTAAGTGATTTTCCCAAACCGGAAGTCGCCATCTTGGATTCCCAATTGGCACCGGACATCTATTTCCGGCATCTACTCGTCGGCCCCGTTCCAAAAATACCCATATTGTTTGGGTTCCAAGCGATTTTTCCAAACCGGAAGTCGCCATCTTGGATTTCCAATTTGGCACCGGACATCTACTTCCGGCATCTACGCGTCGGCCCCGTTCCAAAAATACCCATATTGCATGGGTTCCAAGTGATTTTCCCAAACCGGAAGTCGCCATCTTGGATTCCCAATTGGCACCGGACATCTATTTCCGGCATCTACTCGTCGGCCCCGTTCCAAAAATACCCATATTGTTTGGGTTCCAAGCGATTTTTCCAAACCGGAAGTCGCCATCTTGGATTTCCAATTTGGCACCGGACATCTACTTCCGGCATCTACGCGTCGGCCCCGTTCCAAAAATACCCATATTGCATGGGTTCCAAGTGATTTTCCCAAACCGGAAGTCGCCATCTTGGATTCCCAATTGGCACCGGACATCTATTTCCGGCATCTACTCGTCGGCCCCGTTCCAAAAATACCCATATTGTTTGGGTTCCAAGCGATTTTTCCAAACCGGAAGTCGCCATCTTGGATTTCCAATTGGCACCGGACATCTACTTCCGGCATCTACGCGTCGGCCCCGTTCCAAAAATACCCATATTGCATGGGTTCCAAGTGATTTTCCCAAACCGGAAGTCGCCATCTTGGATTCCCAATTGGCACCGGACATTTATTTCCGGCATCTACTCGTCGGCCCCGTTCCAAAAATACCCATATTGTTTGGGTTCTAAGTGATTTTCCCAAACCGGAAGTCGCCATCTTGGATTCCCAATTGGCACCGGACATCTATTTCCGGCATCTACTCGTCGGCCCCGTTCCAAAAATACCCATATTGTTTGGGTTCCAAGCGATTTTTCCAAACCGGAAGTCGCCATCTTGGATTTCCAATTTGGCACCGGACATCTACTTCCGGCATCTACGCGTCGGCCCCGTTCCAAAAATACCCATATTGCATGGGTTCCAAGTGATTTTCCCAAACCGGAAGTCGCCATCTTGGATTCCCAATTGGCACCGGACATCTATTTCCGGCATCTACTCGTCGGCCCCGTTCCAAAAATACCCATATTGTTTGGGTTCCAAGCGATTTTTCCAAACCGGAAGTCGCCATCTTGGATTTCCAATTTGGCACCGGACATCTACTTCCGGCATCTACGCGTCGGCCCCGTTCCAAAAATACCCATATTGCATGGGTTCCAAGTGATTTTCCCAAACCGGAAGTCGCCATCTTGGATTCCCAATTGGCACCGGACATCTATTTCCGGCATCTACTCGTCGGCCCCGTTCCAAAAATACCCATATTGTTTGGGTTCCAAGCGATTTTTCCAAACCGGAAGTCGCCATCTTGGATTTCCAATTGGCACCGGACATCTACTTCCGGCATCTACGCGTCGGCCCCGTTCCAAAAATACCCATATTGCATGGGTTCCAAGTGATTTTCCCAAACCGGAAGTCGCCATCTTGGATTCCCAATTGGCACCGAACATCTATTTCCGGCATCTACTCGTCGGTCCCGTTCCAAAAATACCCATATTGCATGGGTTCCAAGTGATTTTCCCAAACCGGAAGTCGCCATCTTGGATTTCCAATTTGGCACCGGACATCTATTTCCGGCATCTACTCGTCGGCCCCGTTCCAAAAATACCCATATTGTTTGGGTTCTAAGTGATTTTCCCAAACCGGAAGTCGCCATCTTGGATTTCCAATTGGCACCGGACATCTACTTCCGGCATCTACGCGTCGGCCCCGTTCCAAAAATACCCATATTGCATGGGTTCCAAGTGATTTTCCCAAACCGGAAGTCGCCATCTTGGATTCCCAATTGGCACCGGACATCTATTTCCGGCATCTACTCGTCGGCCCCGTTCCAAAAATACCCATATTGTTTGGGTTCCAAGCGATTTTTCCAAACCGGAAGTCGCCATCTTGGATTTCCAATTGGCACCGGACATCTACTTCCGGCATCTACGCGTCGGCCCCGTTCCAAAAATACCCATATTGCATGGGTTCCAAGTGATTTTTCCAAACCGGAAGTCGCCATCTTGGATTCCCAATTGGCACCGAACATCTATTTCCGGCATCTACTCGTCGGTCCCGTTCCAAAAATACCCATATTGCATGGGTTCCAAGTGATTTTCCCAAACCGGAAGTCGCCATCTTGGATTTCCAATTGGCACCGGACATCTATTTCCGGCATCTACGCGTCGGCCCCGTTCCAAAAATACCCATATTGCATGGGTTCCAAGTGATTTTTCCAAACCGGAAGTCGCCATCTTGGATTCCCAATTGGCACCGGACATCTATTTCCGGCATCTACGCGTCGGCCCCGTTCCAAAAATACCCATATTGCATGGGTTCCAAGTGATTTTCCCAAACCGGAAGTCGCCATCTTGGATTTCCAATTGGCACCGGACATCTATTTCCGGCATCTACGCGTCGGCCCCGTTCCAAAAATACCCATATTGCATGGGTTCCAAGTGATTTTCCCAAACCGGAAGTCGCCATCTTGGATTCCCAATTGGCACCGGACATCTATTTCCGGCATCTACTCGTCGGCCCCGTTCCAAAAATACCCATATTGTTTGGGTTCCAAGCGATTTTTCCAAACCGGAAGTCGCCATCTTGGATTTCCAATTGGCACCGGACATCTACTTCCGGCATCTACGCGTCGGCCCCGTTCCAAAAATACCCATATTGCATGGGTTCCAAGTGATTTTCCCAAACCGGAAGTCGCCATCTTGGATTCCCAATTGGCACCGAACATCTATTTCCGGCATCTACGCGTCGGCCCCGTTCCAAAAATACCCATATTGCATGGGTTCCAAGTGATTTTCCCAAACCGGAAGTCGCCATCTTGGATTCCCAATTGGCACCGGACATCTATTTCCGGCATCTACTCGTCGGCCCCGTTCCAAAAATACCCATATTGTTTGGGTTCCAAGCGATTTTTCCAAACCGGAAGTCGCCATCTTGGATTTCCAATTGGCACCGGACATCTACTTCCGGCATCTACGCGTCGGCCCCGTTCCAAAAATACCCATATTGCATGGGTTCCAAGTGATTTTCCCAAACCGGAAGTCGCCATCTTGGATTCCCAATTGGCACCGAACATCTATTTCCGGCATCTACTCGTCGGTCCCGTTCCAAAAATACCCATATTGCATGGGTTCCAAGTGATTTTCCCAAACCGGAAGTCGCCATCTTGGATTTCCAATTTGGCACCGGACATCTATTTCCGGCATCTACTCGTCGGCCCCGTTCCAAAAATACCCATATTGTTTGGGTTCTAAGTGATTTTCCCAAACCGGAAGTCGCCATCTTGGATTCCCAATTGGCACCGGACATCTATTTCCGGCATCTACTCGTCGGCCCCGTTCCAAAAATACCCATATTGTTTGGGTTCCAAGCGATTTTTCCAAACCGGAAGTCGCCATCTTGGATTTCCAATTGGCACCGGACATCTACTTCCGGCATCTACGCGTCGGCCCCGTTCCAAAAATACCCATATTGCATGGGTTCCAAGTGATTTTTTCAAAACCGGAAGTCGCCATCTTGGATTCCCAATTGGCACCGGACATCTATTTCCGGCATCTACTCGTCGGCCCCGTTCCAAAAATACCCATATTGTTTGGGTTCCAAGCGATTTTTCCAAACCGGAAGTCGCCATCTTGGATTTCCAATTGGCACCGGACATCTACTTCCGGCATCTACGCGTCGGCCCCGTTCCAAAAATACCCATATTGCATGGGTTCCAAGTGATTTTCCCAAACCGGAAGTCGCCATCTTGGATTTCCAATTTGGCACCGAACATCTATTTCCGGCATCTACTCGTCGGTCCCGTTCCAAAAATACCCATATTGCATGGGTTCCAAGTGATTTTCCCAAACCGGAAGTCGCCATCTTGGATTCCCAATTGGCACCGGACATCTATTTCCGGCATCTACTCGTCGGCCCCGTTCCAAAAATACCCATATTGTTTGGGTTCCAAGCGATTTTTCCAAACCGGAAGTCGCCATCTTGGATTTCCAATTTGGCACCGGACATCTACTTCCGGCATCTACGCGTCGGCCCCGTTCCAAAAATACCCATATTGCATGGGTTCCAAGTGATTTTCCCAAACCGGAAGTCGCCATCTTGGATTCCCAATTGGCACCGGACATTTATTTCCGGCATCTACTCGTCGGCCCCGTTCCAAAAATACCCATATTGTTTGGGTTCTAAGTGATTTTCCCAAACCGGAAGTCGCCATCTTGGATTCCCAATTGGCACCGGACATCTATTTCCGGCATCTACTCGTCGGCCCCGTTCCAAAAATACCCATATTGTTTGGGTTCCAAGCGATTTTTCCAAACCGGAAGTCGCCATCTTGGATTTCCAATTTGGCACCGGACATCTACTTCCGGCATCTACGCGTCGGCCCCGTTCCAAAAATACCCATATTGCATGGGTTCCAAGTGATTTTCCCAAACCGGAAGTCGCCATCTTGGATTTCCAATTTGGCACCGGACATCTACTTCCGGCATCTACGCGTCGGCCCCGTTCCAAAAATACCCATATTGCATGGGTTCCAAGTGATTTTCCCAAACCGGAAGTCGCCATCTTGGATTCCCAATTGGCACCGGACATCTATTTCCGGCATCTACTCGTCGGCCCCGTTCCAAAAATACCCATATTGTTTGGGTTCCAAGCGATTTTTCCAAACCGGAAGTCGCCATCTTGGATTTCCAATTTGGCACCGGACATCTACTTCCGGCATCTACGCGTCGGCCCCGTTCCAAAAATACCCATATTGCATGGGTTCCAAGTGATTTTCCCAAACCGGAAGTCGCCATCTTGGATTCCCAATTGGCA
Organism: Aedes aegypti; assembly: GCF_002204515.2. NCBI lineage: Eukaryota > Metazoa > Arthropoda > Insecta > Diptera > Culicidae > Aedes > Aedes aegypti. The sequence continues at coordinate 2,482,714 of NC_035107.1, forward strand.
CCGGACATCTATTTCCGGCATCTACTCGTCGGCCCCGTTCCAAAAATACCCATATTGTTTGGGTTCCAAGCGATTTTTCCAAACCGGAAGTCGCCATCTTGGATTTCCAATTGGCACCGGACATCTACTTCCGGCATCTACGCGTCGGCCCCGTTCCAAAAATACCCATATTGCATGGGTTCCAAGTGATTTTCCCAAACCGGAAGTCGCCATCTTGGATTTCCAATTTGGCACCGGACATCTACTTCCGGCATCTACGCGTCGGCCCCGTTCCAAAAATACCCATATTGCATGGGTTCCAAGTGATTTTCCCAAACCGGAAGTCGCCATCTTGGATTCCCAATTGGCACCGGACATCTATTTCCGGCATCTACTCGTCGGCCCCGTTCCAAAAATACCCATATTGTTTGGGTTCCAAGCGATTTTTCCAAACCGGAAGTCGCCATCTTGGATTTCCAATTGGCACCGGACATCTACTTCCGGCATCTACGCGTCGGCCCCGTTCCAAAAATACCCATATTGCATGGGTTCCAAGTGATTTTCCCAAACCGGAAGTCGCCATCTTGGATTCCCAATTGGCACCGAACATCTATTTCCGGCATCTACTCGTCGGTCCCGTTCCAAAAATACCCATATTGCATGGGTTCCAAGTGATTTTCCCAAACCGGAAGTCGCCATCTTGGATTTCCAATTTGGCACCGGACATCTATTTCCGGCATCTACTCGTCGGCCCCGTTCCAAAAATACCCATATTGTTTGGGTTCTAAGTGATTTTCCCAAACCGGAAGTCGCCATCTTGGATTCCCAATTGGCACCGGACATCTATTTCCGGCATCTACTCGTCGGCCCCGTTCCAAAAATACCCATATTGTTTGGGTTCCAAGCGATTTTTCCAAACCGGAAGTCGCCATCTTGGATTTCCAATTGGCACCGGACATCTACTTCCGGCATCTACGCGTCGGCCCCGTTCCAAAAATACCCATATTGCATGGGTTCCAAGTGATTTTTTCAAACCGGAAGTCGCCATCTTGGATTCCCAATTGGCACCGGACATCTATTTCCGGCATCTACTCGTCGGCCCCGTTCCAAAAATACCCATATTGTTTGGGTTCCAAGCGATTTTTCCAAACCGGAAGTCGCCATCTTGGATTTCCAATTGGCACCGGACATCTACTTCCGGCATCTACGCGTCGGCCCCGTTCCAAAAATACCCATATTGCATGGGTTCCAAGTGATTTTCCCAAACCGGAAGTCGCCATCTTGGATTTCCAATTTGGCACCGAACATCTATTTCCGGCATCTACTCGTCGGTCCCGTTCCAAAAATACCCATATTGCATGGGTTCCAAGTGATTTTCCCAAACCGGAAGTCGCCATCTTGGATTCCCAATTGGCACCGGACATCTATTTCCGGCATCTACTCGTCGGCCCCGTTCCAAAAATACCCATATTGTTTGGGTTCCAAGCGATTTTTCCAAACCGGAAGTCGCCATCTTGGATTTCCAATTTGGCACCGGACATCTACTTCCGGCATCTACGCGTCGGCCCCGTTCCAAAAATACCCATATTGCATGGGTTCCAAGTGATTTTCCCAAACCGGAAGTCGCCATCTTGGATTCCCAATTGGCACCGGACATTTATTTCCGGCATCTACTCGTCGGCCCCGTTCCAAAAATACCCATATTGTTTGGGTTCTAAGTGATTTTCCCAAACCGGAAGTCGCCATCTTGGATTCCCAATTGGCACCGGACATCTATTTCCGGCATCTACTCGTCGGCCCCGTTCCAAAAATACCCATATTGTTTGGGTTCCAAGCGATTTTTCCAAACCGGAAGTCGCCATCTTGGATTTCCAATTTGGCACCGGACATCTACTTCCGGCATCTACGCGTCGGCCCCGTTCCAAAAATACCCATATTGCATGGGTTCCAAGTGATTTTCCCAAACCGGAAGTCGCCATCTTGGATTTCCAATTTGGCACCGGACATCTACTTCCGGCATCTACGCGTCGGCCCCGTTCCAAAAATACCCATATTGCATGGGTTCCAAGTGATTTTCCCAAACCGGAAGTCGCCATCTTGGATTCCCAATTGGCACCGGACATCTATTTCCGGCATCTACTCGTCGGCCCCGTTCCAAAAATACCCATATTGTTTGGGTTCCAAGCGATTTTTCCAAACCGGAAGTCGCCATCTTGGATTTCCAATTTGGCACCGGACATCTACTTCCGGCATCTACGCGTCGGCCCCGTTCCAAAAATACCCATATTGCATGGGTTCCAAGTGATTTTCCCAAACCGGAAGTCGCCATCTTGGATTCCCAATTGGCACCGGACATTTATTTCCGGCATCTACTCGTCGGCCCCGTTCCAAAAATACCCATATTGTTTGGGTTCTAAGTGATTTTCCCAAACCGGAAGTCGCCATCTTGGATTCCCAATTGGCACCGGACATCTATTTCCGGCATCTACTCGTCGGCCCCGTTCCAAAAATACCCATATTGTTTGGGTTCCAAGCGATTTTTCCAAACCGGAAGTCGCCATCTTGGATTTCCAATTGGCACCGGACATCTACTTCCGGCATCTACGCGTCGGCCCCGTTCCAAAAATACCCATATTGCATGGGTTCCAAGTGATTTTCCCAAACCGGAAGTCGCCATCTTGGATTCCCAATTGGCACCGAACATCTATTTCCGGCATCTACTCGTCGGTCCCGTTCCAAAAATACCCATATTGCATGGGTTCCAAGTGATTTTCCCAAACCGGAAGTCGCCATCTTGGATTTCCAATTTGGCACCGGACATCTATTTCCGGCATCTACTCGTCGGCCCCGTTCCAAAAATACCCATATTGTTTGGGTTCTAAGTGATTTTCCCAAACCGGAAGTCGCCATCTTGGATTTCCAATTGGCACCGGACATCTACTTCCGGCATCTACGCGTCGGCCCCGTTCCAAAAATACCCATATTGCATGGGTTCCAAGTGATTTTCCCAAACCGGAAGTCGCCATCTTGGATTCCCAATTGGCACCGGACATCTATTTCCGGCATCTACTCGTCGGCCCCGTTCCAAAAATACCCATATTGTTTGGGTTCCAAGCGATTTTTCCAAACCGGAAGTCGCCATCTTGGATTTCCAATTGGCACCGGACATCTACTTCCGGCATCTACGCGTCGGCCCCGTTCCAAAAATACCCATATTGCATGGGTTCCAAGTGATTTTTCCAAACCGGAAGTCGCCATCTTGGATTCCCAATTGGCACCGAACATCTATTTCCGGCATCTACTCGTCGGTCCCGTTCCAAAAATACCCATATTGCATGGGTTCCAAGTGATTTTCCCAAACCGGAAGTCGCCATCTTGGATTTCCAATTGGCACCGGACATCTATTTCCGGCATCTACGCGTCGGCCCCGTTCCAAAAATACCCATATTGCATGGGTTCCAAGTGATTTTCCCAAACCGGAAGTCGCCATCTTGGATTTCCAATTGGCACCGGACATCTATTTCCGGCATCTACGCGTCGGCCCCGTTCCAAAAATACCCATATTGCATGGGTTCCAAGTGATTTTCCCAAACCGGAAGTCGCCATCTTGGATTTCCAATTGGCACCGGACATCTACTTCCGGCATCTACGCGTCGGCCCCGTTCCAAAAATACCCATATTGTTTGGGTTCCAAGCGATTTTTCCAAACCGGAAGTCGCCATCTTGGATTTCCAATTGGCACCGGACATCTACTTCCGGCATCTACGCGTCGGCCCCGTTCCAAAAATACCCATATTGCATGGGTTCCAAGTGATTTTCCCAAACCGGAAGTCGCCATCTTGGATTCCCAATTGGCACCGAACATCTATTTCCGGCATCTACTCGTCGGTCCCGTTCCAAAAATACCCATATTGCATGGGTTCCAAGTGATTTTCCCAAACCGGAAGTCGCCATCTTGGATTTCCAATTGGCACCGGACATCTATTTCCGGCATCTACGCGTCGGCCCCGTTCCAAAAATACCCATATTGCATGGGTTCCAAGTGATTTTCCCAAACCGGAAGTCGCCATCTTGGATTCCCAATTGGCACCGGACATCTATTTCCGGCATCTACTCGTCGGCCCCGTTCCAAAAATACCCATATTGTTTGGGTTCCAAGCGATTTTTCCAAACCGGAAGTCGCCATCTTGGATTTCCAATTGGCACCGGACATCTACTTCCGGCATCTACGCGTCGGCCCCGTTCCAAAAATACCCATATTGCATGGGTTCCAAGTGATTTTCCCAAACCGGAAGTCGCCATCTTGGATTCCCAATTGGCACCGAACATCTATTTCCGGCATCTACTCGTCGGTCCCGTTCCAAAAATACCCATATTGCATGGGTTCCAAGTGATTTTCCCAAACCGGAAGTCGCCATCTTGGATTTCCAATTTGGCACCGGACATCTATTTCCGGCATCTACTCGTCGGCCCCGTTCCAAAAATACCCATATTGTTTGGGTTCTAAGTGATTTTCCCAAACCGGAAGTCGCCATCTTGGATTCCCAATTGGCACCGGACATCTATTTCCGGCATCTACTCGTCGGCCCCGTTCCAAAAATACCCATATTGTTTGGGTTCCAAGCGATTTTTCCAAACCGGAAGTCGCCATCTTGGATTTCCAATTGGCACCGGACATCTACTTCCGGCATCTACGCGTCGGCCCCGTTCCAAAAATACCCATATTGCATGGGTTCCAAGTGATTTTTCCAAACCGGAAGTCGCCATCTTGGATTCCCAATTGGCACCGAACATCTATTTCCGGCATCTACTCGTCGGTCCCGTTCCAAAAATACCCATATTGCATGGGTTCCAAGTGATTTTCCCAAACCGGAAGTCGCCATCTTGGATTTCCAATTGGCACCGGACATCTATTTCCGGCATCTACGCGTCGGCCCCGTTCCAAAAATACCCATATTGCATGGGTTCCAAGTGATTTTCCCAAACCGGAAGTCGCCATCTTGGATTCCCAATTAGCACCGGACATCTACTTCCGGTATCTACTCGTCGGCCCAGTTCCGAAAATACCCATATTGCATGAGTTCCAAGTGATTTTCACAAACCGGAAGTCGCCATCTTGGATTCCCAATTGGCACCGGACATCTATTTCCGGCATCTACTCGTCGGCACCGTTACAAAAATCCGGTCAGAATCCCACGAATGCATATGGAAGTTCAAGAATTACTTTACGAACAACCGTGTTATTTCAAGAAACCGTGCAAAAAAAATCCGTGTTATTTCGAGAAACCGTGCAAAAAAAATCCGTGTTATTTCGAGAAACCGTGCAAAAAAAATCCGTGTTATTTCGAGAAACCGTGCAAAAAAAATCCGTGTTATTTCGAGAAACCGTGCAAAAAAAGCCGTGTAAAAAAAATCCGTGCAAAAATAATCCGTGCAAAAACAGAATCGGGTGTATCTTGGACATTATCTTCTATCTCTTGAAATCGATAGCATTGCCCAAATTATAGCAAACAGCCATTGATTAGATCCTGTTTAAGGGGTACAGGAACGGGCCCAGCAAAACTAAGCAATCTATAGAACATTTTGAAGTCTCCATATACTTGATAAGTTTGCATCGAGGAAGAGGATGAAGGGCTGAAATGGCTGAAATTTGAGAAACTGTTGATACTGGACGTTCCCACATTACGCACGTTACCATCCCAATATGGTCCTAAAATGTTTAATGAAATCTTGTTTTTATTCCAGGCTATCGACATGATGAATACACTATCTTCTATGGTGACAGAGGGCTCGATTGGCTTGTCAGATAGATCGGGCCCAGGACATCCTGTCTACTGCAAATCGCTGCAGTTGATATACTGCCCATACTCGCAATACAGTCCCATTAGGAAAATCATCATGTCGAGAAAAACGCTTCTAAACATAATACAAAACGTTTTCGTATCACCGTTGCTGACAGTAGCAAATTGTGGTGGGATTACTCAACACATTAACATTGTAGTATTATAAAACCTTCAAGAACTACAATATAGTTAAAGTGGTTGCTTTACATATCTTAATCTAAGATTCAATCCAATGGGACTCGTTATCCGAGTATTTTTCTTGAGAAACATAAATATACCCGCATACCAGTCCCATTACGGGGGACTGGCTTACTATGTTTTTACGCAACTTGACATAATCGTTTTCAAGTTTACAGTAGATCTCACGCTAAATCCCAAGGAATGTAACTGCTAAATCCCAAGGAATGTAACTGTTAATACTAGTAAATGTGGATTAAAAATGTCTTTCAAAGTTATTGTACTATTCGGTGGCAACAGTGATCATGCTGAAGACTCTCCTGGATTTTATTTAACTGCAGAACGTGTTCCGGTCGGCCAATCTAGAAAGTTTATTGAATCCACCACGGGGATGTTGGCTTCAAGCAATGCAACAAAGCAATTTTCGGTCAGCATGAAGACGGCAAAGCTATTGAAGATTCTTTAGATATATGTGGATTGTCCTGCTGTATGCCATGAACCACCTTACTTCTTGGTTTTAGAAGTCGCATGTACCTACTTAGGGTGACTGTGGAATCTCTGGCTAGCCAAAAAAATCAACCCAATTTCATGCAATAACAAGTTAAGCCTACCGGAGAGTCCGGTGATCATTGGCCGGAGTATAATAGTAGAGAGAGCAGCAGCATTGACTTAAAGGGAAGCTATTTTGACTGTTTTTGGTTTAGAAGCTCGAAAGCACACATTTCGAATTGCGGTTCTAGAACATCGCAGCAGAAATCATTCTGGGAAAACTTTAATATCACGTAATAATAGATACTTTACATGAATAAACATGATTTGAGAAATTGAAATTTGTATTATTTCTCCTTTTAATAAAAACAAAATACGATGCAAGATTACAAAACTTATAACAGGGCCAGGTTTGCTTCAACTTCTTTGTAATTCACTAATGGGACTATTATGCGGGTACTTTCAATATGGGACGCACATGATTTGGTATTTTTTTCGCATTTTGTCCATACAAAAATGCAATTTTAAGCATGATTTCATAAAGTACGCTAAAAATAAACACCATTCATGAAGTTAACTAAAAAATGGTTAAAATCCATATGGGACTGTTATGCGAGTATGGCCAGTATAGGGCATGTCCATTAGGGTGCGGCTTATTTTTCAAAAGTTCTCAAAACCAAAAATTCGTGTGCTCTACTGAGTTCAAATCACATTAAAAGAGAAACCTCAAAATCTGAGCCAAAAATATTAACATTTAGAGGTGGAGCAAGCGTCTTGAAGTTGAATTTTCAGGTTATAAATAATGACCTTCAGTGAAGTACACATAACTTTGTTATTTTTCAACCGATTTCAAAACTTTTAGCATCAATACCTTCAAAATTGAATTTGTAAAAACTTTGTTGAACACCAAATTTGTCTAAAATCAAAACAAGTTTTAGTTAAAAGTAATTCATTTCAAATTTTTCCTCATTTTACTAAAAAAATTCAACTTTGCTTGAACTTAACTTCATGATTACTCAACCGATTCCAAATCTTTTTACATGCTTTTAAAGCTAATTTAATTGTTTTCAAACCTTTCATATATCACATTTCACTAGAAAAATGTCTTGACCAAGTTATTCAGCAAAAACAGCACAAAAACATTATTTTTTAACGAAAAATGCCAGTTCTGTCAAATCATTGGCAGTAAAATATTGTCTCTTAAGCTGAAACTGATTTTTCTCATTTGTCAAACCTTTGGGAAGGACTTTGCAACAATTTTTAAATAATTTTGAAACAAAATTATGTGTGCATATGTTAAAAAATATATGCACTATTCAACTCGTAATTAAGGCAAGATGCTTTGAATGTTTAAGTTTAATAAAAAAAAAATGCTATTTTCGGCAAAAAAAAACTTAAATAATCCAAAGAAATTTGATTTTTTCATTGGAAAATCTTGTTTTTGGGTAGTTTTTGTTGAATACTTAAGTCAAAAATATTTTTTAGAAAAAAATGTTGTATGTACTGTTTAAAAACAAATAAATTTGCTTCAAAAGTATGTGAAAAGATTTGGAATCGATTGAGTTTTAATAAAGTTATGGTCAAACAAAAATGATTTTTTTAGCAAAATGAGGATAAAAGTATTTTTAACTAAGACAAGTTTTGATTTAAGACAAATTTGATGTTCTACAAAATTTTTATAAATTTAATTTGAAAGAAAATGGTGCTAAAAGTTTTGAAATCGGTTGAAAAATAACAAAATTATGTTTACTTAACTGCAGGTCGTTTTTTATAACTTGAAAATTCACCATCAACACGCTTGCGCCACCTCTAAATGTTAATATTTTTGGCTCAGATTTTGAGGTTTCTCTTTTAATGTGATTTGAATTCAGTAGAGCACACGAATTTTTGGTTTTGAGAACTTTTGAATAATAAGCCGCACCCTAATGTCCATTGCCTGTTTTATTCAATACATGAATACATGAATACATGAAAGAGCATGTTACTGCAACTACTTTAGCAATTTTTCCCGCTCAAATAACGGCTAAGTCATATTTAAACTTTAATTTTAAAATTGGGTCCATAAATGAACCTTGACACTTTTGATCATGTTTGACGTTCGCTTAGTCGACAAAAACACCACAGGAGTTTTAGTTTTAACACTGGGGTTGTTCCTATCTGGCATTTCGGAAGAGACACGGAAAACAAAATACATCCAAAAATTGAGTTTAAGCCAAGGGGTGTGACAAAATCTAAAAGAACATAAAAATATGTTTTTTTCGTCTTGAACAAACGAAAAACATAAAAAAAAATGAGTAAACATGTGTTTTTGGCCTTAACTTGAGCGTTTGGCACTAAAATTTGGACAAGGCTTTAGGACTCTATTTTACTGGGATCTTGATCTTTGAGCAGACATGAACCCCTTCCCCAGATGGAGACTAAAATGTTAATTAGGAGTCTCATACCAACAGCCATACGCTTATTCATAAAACTTTACAAAAGGGTTTTTTACCAAAAAGTTCTAATTTGGTGATGCTTGTTCTAGAGTTTATACACTTTTGTGTTTTTTAGGATCTTCTTTATATATATATATATATAAGAAATGGAATGGTGCTTGTATGTCACGAAATATCTGAAGAAAGGGCTTATAGTCTTCCATGATTATTTCACTGTTGCATTGGTCAAAAATTCTGACGTGTTTGAGTGAAGAAAACAATTTGGAAAATTCTCTGGAATAACTGAAAAAAACAACTGAAAACTAATCTCTCGTGTTTATGGGGGATTGCATGCCATTTTTCAACCTACTTGATGACAAAATGAAGTTTGCCGGTTTGACGGGGCCACTAGTATTTAATATTATTTTTACTTAACAAAAAACTAGAACTTTAGCTTTATTTATTGCCAGTCTCTTCGTGTTCTAACGTAAAACTAAAAAGCGTAACTAACGTAAAGCTAAAAAGATGACGCTGTTCCAAATTGGCAACTAGTGCATCCCTGTCGAAGTTGGTAGCATGTAATAAAAAAATCAAAAAATCAATAAAATAAACATCCCCACAATCATTTTACTGATAACATTTTGGCAATTCAAACCACATTAAACCGTAAATATTCATTTCAGTTTGCAAAACTTTCGTAACATATTAAATCACCAATCGGGTGTGGCCAAAAATGCAAAAAAATGTACCTTGGCAGATCTCAGTTGATAACTGCGGAAGTGTTTATAAGAACACAAAAAGAAAAAGCAGAAGGATGAGGATGAACAGTGGAAAGAGAAGTTGTTTCTTGTATATATATATATTTGTGTAAAACTAAAACTATTAATTATTTATTACATTATAATGATTGATAGGAGTCTGCAATCAACTTTCATTACCAACCTAAAGGAATAAACAATCTATATGCTCTTCACAACTCCTAAACATCAATACTGTGCATTTATATGATGCAAATGTGTATTATCCTGACAAAGTGCAATTTTATTTTCAAATTTGTAAAATATTTTGCCTAAGAAAATTATTCCGTTTTTGTCAACTGAAAATTACCGATCGTGTTGATAAAAACGGAACATACCTGTATCACAGATGTACAAAAGAAATGTTACGGACGATGTTGAAATTGTTCTAAAGGAAGCTTATACCGATTTATGTAAGTACTTAAGATTTATAATTTGATGAACTAAAGTGAACTAAATTAATAAAATTACAGCTTAAAGCTGTCTCGCATCCAGAGAAACGGAGTTTGCGATATGCTGTATAGAAGTCGACAAAGAGCCCCTAAAAACCCCATTTATCGCCGTAACACTCGTAATATCATCATTTATTTCTCGTTCATTAATTTTTCTAATAATTTCTTTGCGGGTTTTTTTCCAGTTCTCCAGGGGTTTATCAAAAATTTTCTCCAAAAATATCTTTAATGACTCTTGCCATCCATTCATCTTAGGACTCCTGTAGGAGTTATACAAGAAAACATCCACGCATTCTTGCACTGATCGCTCCTTATGCAGTAATTATCTCCAGAATCACTGCAGGGAATCATTCAAGAATTGCTCTTATAATTCTCCTACGAGTTCTCCAAGAGAAGCAGTCTCGAAGGTTTTCCAAAGGAAATTTGTATAAAAATATATGTACGAATGTCTGAAAGAGTTTCCTGTGTAGTCTCTCAGAATGCGCTATCATTATAAATAGACAAATTCCTAGAAAAAGAATCTTCAAAAATGTTTTAAAACATTATTGAAATACCTGGATGCAAATCCTTGGATGAAACGTTGGAAGAATCCAAGGAGTAATTCTTGTAGAAATATCGGAAGGAAAATCTGGATAATTATTTATTCCCAATGAAAGAAATTCTACCATAAAAATGGATACCTTTAAGAAATCATAAAGTTATGCTCAGATAAATCACTGAAGGAATTTTCAAAAGAATCTCAAGAAAATTTTTTCTGAGAATTCCTGACAGATTTCCTAAACATATTCCAAGAGGAAGAACTGTATCAAACCCAGGAGGAAATCCTGGATAAATTTCTTGAAGACTACAATAAGTTGGGAAATTCCCGAAGAATTGCCTAGAGGTATTAATTAATTCAAAACTAGTTTTTGGAGAAATCCTTGAAGCTACTTTTGAAGGAATCTCAGGAACGTAGAAACTTCCGAAGGATTATGGAGGTAGAGGTGAGCTTGAAGATTTCCTAGCAGAATCTTTTAAGTGTAACATCTGGTATGGATTGGGGTTCTAAACGGTAATTAAAGATTAATAGCCGAGACGGGCGTCTGCTTGGGTATGTAGTCTGTAGTTTAGAAAGCTGTTGAAGAAATCATGATGGATTGCCATGAGGAAGCTGGACGGATTCCTGGAAAAATCCCAGGAGGAATATCTAACACTTGAGAAGTCCTTGGAAGAACACATAGAACGTTTTCTGAAGGAATCTACAGTTTATGGAGAAATGTTTGGTGTAAATCCTGGTATAATCCCATGAATATTGCCTGGAGAAATCTCTTGAAAATTAATATAGGAATCCCTGAAGGAAATTCAGATAGACGTTCTGAAGGTATCGCTGGAAGTATTACTGAAGGAATTCGTGGAGTAGTTCCTGGAGAATCTAAAGACAAATCACTGAAAAAGTCCATAGAAGATATCCAGGAGCGGTATCTGGAGGGGTTTTTTTTGTAGAAACCCTTGGAAGCACTTTTGGTGAAATTTCTGAAGAAATTCTTGACAGAATTACTGAAGGAAACCTTGGCGAAATTCTTGGAAAATATCTTATGGAATCCTTGGTGGAATTTTAAGAGCAATATCTGGTAAAATTTTTGCAGTAACTTCTGGGGGAATCTCTGGTACAATCGATAGTGAAATCTTCATGTGAATTGCTGTAGGAATCCTTGATTGACTTCCTGGAAGAATATCTTGTGGGATTCCTGGAAAAATCTCTGACGTTTTAACTGGAAAAAATCCTGCAGGAATAACTGGTAGAACTTCTCGAGGAATACCGGAGGAATTTTTGGCGACATTTCCGGAGAAATCACTGACGAAATTTTTGAAGGAACTACTGGCAGAAATAATGGAGGTATTGATGGTGAGAAGTTCCCCAGGTGTAATTTCTGGAAGAATCCATGATGAAATTGCTGGGAAAATTTCTGTTGGCGTTCCTGAGGTTAGTGGTGAAGTTACTGAAGTTATCACTGGTGGGTTAGACACAAGACTACGTTTCATACTAGTTCATACAATTCTCAGCAGAATTCTATGACGAGATACTAGTGGAATTCCGAAAATAATTTCTGATGAAATTCTTGGACAAAAAATTGAAGGAATTCTTTTAGGGATTCCTGAAAAGAAAAAAACATTGAGAAACTCTGAGGCAGACCGTTCTGTGGAGGAATCATTAAAGGATTTTTCTGGAGAAATTGCGGAGTGTTTACCTAGGAATCCTTGGTGAAATTACTTGTGAAATACTGGAAAAAAATCCCAGGGGTAGTTCTCGGAGGAGTCTGGAAAAGATCTGAATTTCTTTCTTGGTGAAATCTTTGAAGAAATGCCTGAAATAAATACTGGAATCCATGTAGAAATTCTCGAAAATATCTCTTATTCCTTGTCGAAATGGTCTTAGAGAAATACCTTAAGTAGCTTATGGATAAATTGCTGAGAGAATCCTTGGGAATTTCAGAGAATTCCTCCGAGAAGAGTCGCCGGAGGAATCCACTATGGGCGGTTGCCATACAGACTGGCGGCCAAAAATATTTTTACCATCTCATGTCGTATTTATGAGTTTTATGATACAAATTTGATGTTTTATTTTCAAGAACAAGTTTTCGAGACTAACTTTTGAATAGGGCCTAAATATTAAACTTTGTTACTTATAATGCATATAAGCCATTTATGCGTTTAACGTTGTGCAAACCATTATAAATATTAAAACTTACATAGAAATGATGATATGAATGATTCAGCGAAATTCAGTTATTTTCTAAATTAGTTTTTAGCTGTTTTCAATAGAAAATGGTTAAAAATATTGGAAAAATTCAAAAAAGGTTTTAAAATTAAAAAAGTGCAAATTTGTGCAGCTAAATTCCTCACAATCCTTTAGTTTACATCTCAAAGTACCCTTGGAACTGAATTTAAGCCTGGGACAACTTGGGACAAAAAAGTACTCGATGTGTTAACTATAAGCTTATTCGATTTTTTTAACCGCTTTATAAAAAAACATCATAAAAGCCACTATTTTGAATCTTTTTTTTATTTTTTTATTGTTTATAGGAAGCTTTTGTTGTAAGCTGGTGTAAAAACATTTTACGTAAGTATTATAGAAAAAAAGTTATATTCATTTGAGTAAACTAGTTTTTGTAAATAAAAACAAGTATTTCTCCATAGGCTCAACTTTGGCACCTCATATCTGAGTGTGCAATGCAAATCATGCCCTAATATTTTGGGGATTTTTTAGCAGACATGTTTACAATGGAATGGCGAACAAGAATTGAAGCCATAGTGGAATCCTTGAAGAAATTTCTGGAAAATTTCAAGATGAAATTTATGGAGGAATTACTGAAATTCCTGCAACATTTTTCGAAGAAAATCTCCTAATTATTTAGCGGTGGAATTTTCCTAGAGCAATTTCTTGAAAAATTCTGGAACAAGAAATCCTTAAAAAAAAATGCTGGAGTCCCTTTGGGGTGTGTTGGAAGAATCCCTGGAAAATTTCTGGAATAGTCCCAGGTGTACCCTTTTCGAAAATATCTGAAACATTTCATGGTGAAATTGCATGCTCTGAACGAGTTTCCGAAAACCATTAAATCATTTCCTGTTGAAATGTTCCTGAAGAAATTCGTTGAGAACTCCCTAAAGGAGCTTCTGGAGTAATTCATTTGCAAATCCTAGGATAAATTTCTAAAATAATGGATCATTGAAGGTAGTTTTTGTCAGTGCTCACCGCATCGAAACAAAAGCGCCACTGCATATGGGATTCAACATTGTGACAGCATTGCTGTTCTTTCAAACGCACAAGGCTACGGTGGCGCTATCTATGCTTTTCATAGCGGCCGTTTCGGTTATTTGCAGAAAGAATTCCTGGAGTAACTCTGAAGGAATTCAGAGAATACCTCGAGGATTCTCGGAGGAATCTCTGGAGGTATTTCTGAAAATTGAATACATATATCTGTTCTGGTGAAATCTTCGAAGGAATTACTGAAAGGCCTGAATTATTTCGAGAAATGCGCGTAGGAAATCTGTGAAGGAATCCTTCTGAGAATTCTTTAACGAAATCTTTGGGAGAATTACTGGAGGTTTCTCCAAAAAATTTCTGGGAAATATTTTTTAAGAAGAAATGAAGAAATCTTTTAAGGAAACTCTTGGAGAAAGTACTTTAATGCCTGGAGAAGTTTTTGTTAAAATCTCTTAAATTAAATTCTCCTTACCAGGAGAAACGTTACTAGAGAAATACGTTAAGAATTATCTCAAGGAGCTCTGGAGGAATTTCCCAAGGATTCCCTTGGGCAAATTCCTAGAGGAATCATTTTGAGAGATTCTTTGGAGAAGTCTCTAGAAGTAGAAATGTATTTATGTTTAGGAAAATTTTTTGAAAGATTCACTTAAATCCTTGGAGGAGTTTTCGTGGTGAAATTGCCCTAGAGACTTGTTTTGAGAAATCTCTGAAAGATTTTCTTCAGGAATACTGTGGAGGTATCTCTGGAGACATTTGCATAAGACATTCCTGGAGGACGCCTTGGGTAATGCCTAGAGAAATCTCCCAGGGATTTTTCGGATGAATCCCTGGATGAATCTTTGGTAGAATTTCTGGAGTATTCTCTGGAGACATTCCGGTGGGTAAAATTTAAACTTATTTTTTTCAAGAAAACCTTGAAGGAATTTCTGGAATACCCTGGAAGGAAATTCTGGAATATATTTCCTGGCAAAATGATCTTAGAAAAAAATGCTGGATTTTGGAGAAAGTCCTGAGAAATTCACTGCAAAAACTCCAGGAGAAATCGCTGGAAGATCCTCTTTAGGAATTCCTGAACAAATTGAAGGAGTATATCTTGGAAGAATCCCTGGAGGAATTCCTGATGAACTTCTAGAGGAATTTCTGGGAGAATTTTCGAAAGAATCATTGGAGAAATTTCAGGAAAATATCTGAATTTTGTTGAGGTGATATCTAGGAAGGAATAACTGAAATTCCTGGAGGAGTTTTCGAAACAATCTATGAGTTATTAAGCGATGAAATTTTCCTAGAGAAATTTCTTGAATAATCGCTGAAGGAGTCTCTAGACGAACTCCTGAAGCCCTTGAATTCCTTCAGGAGTTCGTCTAGAGACTCCTTCAGCGATTAAATCCCTCGAGAAATTGCAGGACTCCCTGATGGAACCCTGGAGAAGTCCTTTTGGGATTTCTTGGAAGAATCTATGGAGAAATCTGTAGAAGGATTCTTAAAAGGAATCTTTGGAGAAATTTGAAAAGTATCTGAATTATGTATATTGGGCAGCCATCCTCGATCATTTTTTTTGTGTATACTGTGATTATGAAAAACTAAAACAGCTCGAAGATTTTTTTAATCAGCAATGTACTAATGTATAACTGTATTTGGCAATAAATAAGTGGCAGCAAACCAAACTATATTATGCGTGACGATTGGGGGTCATGTTAATGAAATTATAACCATTATCCTTTACTTCTAATATTACGTCTCTACTAGGTCTGCTTCTCAGCTCTCTCTCTTCTCTATTCATACACGATTTGCATATTTATAAGCAGGGAAATTTATTTTTCCTTGTTATCATTTTGCAGTTGAACATAGACATTATCAATCTTAGAAAGTTTATACATTGCTTTTCGCTTTAAAATTCTAGAGGTAAGCTAGTCTTACATAATTTCGTGACGGTCTCAACATTTTAGATTTTCAATTGACACCCAGTATATTACCGTAAGACGTAGTTAACGTCAAAATGAGTAGACAGAAAGGCAGTAATCAGGAAAACAACAAAAAGAAAGTTTGCATAAGTATCAAAAAAGAAATATGAAGAATGGAATACAACATAAATGGTAAACCGAGTAATGTGAAAAATGGGACAGGATATAGGAAGATATCTAACATAAATTCCTAAAAATACGAAGAAATTGACACAGGAAGCAGTCAAACCGAGATAAAAGGGACAGAAAACATATGGACATGGAACAAAAAGATAGCAACTAGAAAAGCAGAATCGACAGAAAGACAGACAATGAAGAGACCGTATAATTAAGATGAAGGTGCATCAAAGCTATATCTCAAATTTTCAAAACCGCAAATCTGGAGAACCAAACATCCGTTTAAGCTGAAAACTTGATCGATTGATCACTTGCTGGTAATGACCAATCGATCCAGTTTACGGCTCAAACGGATGTTTGGTTCTCCAGATTTGCGATTTTGAAAATTTGAGGTTTGGCTTCGATTTATCTTCGCCTTAAAGATCCAGTGTTTCTCAGAGACAAATTCTTGGTGGATTTCTTTCTAAATCTTGTTCAAAATGTTCCTTGACAAACTCATTGCAGATTGTCTTAGTCTCCATAACATTCAAGAATCCAACAATTGCGTAGAACAATATTGAATACACATTTTGGGAACTTGGGAAACATTTGACATCACTGACGTAGAGCATTTTGACCAGTCCTGCAGTTTCAACCAGAATGTTTAAAATTTTAGTAACCTCATCGAAATCTGACTGAAAAAATATCATAACTCTAATAATCTACATGGACATCATAACTTCTTTGGAATCATAAAAATCATATCAATATTTCAAAAAAATCACAAGAACTTCAAAAATGTTTAGAGAGAGATGATTCTCAACTAATTCTACAGTAAATTATCTATTACTCGATATTCCGCATCTCGATGGCGAGTTAGAGATTATCAAGTGTAAAAGTGGGTTTTCGTGGCTTACTCGAAAATCCCTTGTAACTCGATACCTCCCCGACTCGATAGTCCCTTCAATATCTAGCTGTGGAGAGTTGATTGTACTTGATTGATACTGTTCTCTTTGTTATATTAATTTGTTATATTATATATATTTAAATATATATATTGAGATTGTTGAATGATATTCGATAGCTATAACTATTTTATTCACATTATTTCAGATTAACAGTTCACATTATTTCAGTTTCCCATCATTTTTCTGTAATGATCCTTAACCAAAAAACCTTAACTACTAGATCGATCGTCTGTTGGCCGAAAACCGGATGCCCATCATAGTAGGCGGAACCAACTACTACATCGAGAGCGTCCTCTGGCAGGTTCTGGTCGGAAGTGGCATCCGTCAGGAGCGCGTCCGGCGTCGTCGCGCGTCTGACGAACTCCAGGTGACAACTTCCGCCGGTGAAGAAGAACCCGAGAAAAAACCAAAACTGACCCGCGATGATACGCCTTCGACCAGTGGAACAGCAGCTGCTGGTCGGCCGGAAGAAAGCAAAAGTGATGACTCTGAGAACGAAAGCGAATCGAAGCGGATCGCGAAGAAAGTGCGTACAAAAGAAAAAGAAGAACGCGAAAGTGAAATTGGTGAAGGTGGTGAAGATTCGAGCCGAAAACCTGAAGCTGCCGCGATAGCAGCAGCTGATCAGGCGGAAAAAGTGTTGCTAATGACAACGGAACAAATGGAACAACTCGAGTCGACGCTTTTGCACGGCGTACTGCGACGGGTGGATCCAGTCACTGCCGATCGTCTGCATCCCAACAACAAGCGCAAAATTGTCAGGTGAGTGGATTGTGATCTTACTGTTGACTTTTACGTCGGTATTTGAATGTCAAATAAGCCGAGAATGCCGGAAAAAAAAGTTGCGAAACTGGTCGTCCATCTTCACAGAATTCCAGAGGCATTTGTTCGCACATCTCCTCCTCCTCCGATTGCGAAGATTCAATTCCATTATAGCAATAACATTGCATTTCTCAAACACCACTCAAACGCCGAGAAGACGCGTCTTGCCTACTACGATCATTCTTATGCGCGACAACCTAATAATAATAATGCTTCTTCCTGTGGCCACCTTTGCCATGGCGACGACAATTTGCTGCCACCAGCTGCCATAGCCTTCTACGGTGCGGCGGGGGAATCCTGTACCTACTATTGCATTAAAATGTTTCCCGTCTGTCGCTCTCGGGTCTCTGCATCGCATGCCAAGAGAGAAGTTGAACCTTCGCCGACTTTTTTTTGTTTCTAGTTCAGTCGGTTCAGTGCTGAGAAATTCCATCTGACAAACCACTTTTGAAATTCATAACATCACCTCCGCTCTGGTCGCCAGGTCTCTCGGTCTACTGGCAGGTTTGGGGTTGCATGGCTTGCGACAGTGGTTCTCAAACATTCAAACCTCGATTCGATTTCGATTCGATTTCGATTCGATTTCGATTCGATTTCGATTCGATTTCGATTCGATTTCGATTCGATTTCGATTCGATTTCGATTCGATTTCGATTCGATTCGATTTCGATTCGATTTCGATTCGATTTCGATTCGATTTCGATTCGATTTCGATTCGATTTCGATTCGATTTCGATTCGATTTCGATTCGATTTCGATTCGATTTCGATTCGATTTCGATTCGATTTCGATTCGATTTCGATTCGATTCGATTTCGATTCGATTTCGATTCGATTTCGATTCGATTTCGATTCGATTTCGATTCGATTTCGATTCGATTTCGATTCGATTTCGATTCGATTCGATTCGATTCGATTTCGATTCGATTTCGATTCGATTTCGATTCGATTTCGATTCGATTTCGATTCGATTTCGATTCGATTTCGATTCGATTTCGATTCGATTTCGATTCGATTTCGATTCGATTTCGATTCGATTTCGATTCGATTTCGATTCGATTTCGATTCGATTTCGATTCGATTTCGATTCGATTTCGATTCGATTTCGATTCGATTTCGATTCGATTTCGATTCGATTTCGATTCGATTTCGATTCGATTTCGATTCGATTTCGATTCGATTTCGATTCGATTTCGATTCGATTTCGATTCGATTTCGATTCGATTTCGATTCGATTTCGATTCGATTTCGATTCGATTTCGATTCGATTTCGATTCGATTTCGATTCGATTTCGATTCGATTTCGATTCGATTTCGATTCGATTTCGATTCGATTTCGATTCGATTTCGATTCGATTTCGATTCGATTTCGATTCGATTTCGATTCGATTTCGATTCGATTTCGATTCGATTTCGATTCGATTTCGATTCGATTTCGATTCGATTTCGATTCGATTTCGATTCGATTTCGATTCGATTTCGATTCGATTTCGATTCGATTTCGATTCGATTTCGATTCGATTTCGATTCGATTTCGATTCGATTTCGATTCGATTTCGATTCGATTTCGATTCGATTTCGATTCGATTTCGATTCGATTTCGATTCGATTTCGATTCGATTTCGATTCGATTTCGATTCGATTTCGATTCGATTTCGATTCGATTTCGATTCGATTTCGATTCGATTTCGATTCGATTTCGATTCGATTTCGATTCGATTTCGATTCGATTTCGATTCGATTTCGATTCGATTTCGATTCGATTTCGATTCGATTTCGATTCGATTTCGATTCGATTTCGATTCGATTTCGATTCGATTTCGATTCGATTTCGATTCGATTTCGATTCGATTTCGATTCGATTTCGATTCGATTTCGATTCGATTTCGATTCGATTTCGATTCGATTTCGATTCGATTCGATTCGATTTCGATTCGATTTCGATTCGATTCGATTTCGATTCGATTTCGATTCGATTTCGATTCGATTTCGATTCGATTTCGATTCGATTTCGATTCGATTTCGATTCGATTTCGATTCGATTTCGATTCGATTTCGATTCGATTTCGATTCGATTTCGATTCGATTTCGATTCGATTTCGATTCGATTTCGATTCGATTTCGATTCGATTTCGATTCGATTTCGATTCGATTTCGATTCGATTTCGATTCGATTTCGATTCGATTTCGATTCGATTTCGATTCGATTTCGATTCGATTTCGATTCGATTCGATTTCGATTCGATTTCGATTCGATTTCGATTCGATTTCGATTCGATTTCGATTCGATTTCGATTCGATTTCGATTCGATTTCGATTCGATTTCGATTCGATTTCGATTCGATTTCGATTCGATTTCGATTCGATTTCGATTCGATTTCGATTCGATTTCGATTCGATTTCGATTCGATTTCGATTCGATTTCGATTCGATTTCGATTCGATTTCGATTCGATTTCGATTCGATTTCGATTCGATTTCGATTCGATTTCGATTCGATTTCGATTCGATTTCGATTCGATTTCGATTCGATTTCGATTCGATTCGATTCGATTCGATTCGATTTCGATTCGATTTCGATTCGATTTCGATTCGATTTCGATTCGATTTCGATTCGATTTCGATTCGATTTCGATTCGATTTCGATTCGATTTCGATTCGATTTCGATTCGATTTCGATTCGATTTCGATTCGATTTCGATTCGATTTCGATTCGATTTCGATTCGATTTCGATTCGATTTCGATTCGATTTCGATTCGATTTCGATTCGATTTCGATTCGATTTCGATTCGATTTCGATTCGATTTCGATTCGATTTCGATTCGATTTCGATTCGATTTCGATTCGATTTCGATTCGATTTCGATTCGATTTCGATTCGATTTCGATTCGATTTCGATTCGATTTCGATTCGATTTCGATTCGATTTCGATTCGATTTCGATTCGATTTCGATTCGATTTCGATTCGATTTCGATTCGATTTCGATTCGATTTCGATTCGATTTCGATTCGATTTCGATTCGATTTCGATTCGATTTCGATTCGATTTCGATTCGATTTCGATTCGATTTCGATTCGATTTCGATTCGATTTCGATTCGATTTCGATTCGATTTCGATTCGATTTCGATTCGATTTCGATTCGATTTCGATTCGATTTCGATTCGATTTCGATTCGATTTCGATTCGATTTCGATTCGATTTCGATTCGATTTCGATTCGATTTCGATTCGATTTCGATTCGATTTCGATTCGATTTCGATTCGATTTCGATTCGATTTCGATTCGATTTCGATTCGATTTCGATTCGATTTCGATTCGATTTCGATTCGATTTCGATTCGATTTCGATTCGATTTCGATTCGATTTCGATTCGATTTCGATTCGATTTCGATTCGATTTCGATTCGATTTCGATTCGATTTCGATTCGATTTCGATTCGATTTCGATTCGATTTCGATTCGATTTCGATTCGATTTCGATTCGATTCGATTCGATTTCGATTCGATTTCGATTCGATTTCGATTCGATTTCGATTCGATTTCGATTCGATTTCGATTCGATTTCGATTCGATTTCGATTCGATTTCGATTCGATTTCGATTCGATTTCGATTCGATTCGATTCGATTTCGATTCGATTTCGATTCGATTTCGATTCGATTTCGATTCGATTTCGATTCGATTTCGATTCGATTTCGATTCGATTTCGATTCGATTTCGATTCGATTTCGATTCGATTTCGATTCGATTTCGATTCGATTTCGATTCGATTTCGATTCGATTTCGATTCGATTTCGATTCGATTTCGATTCGATTTCGATTCGATTTCGATTCGATTTCGATTCGATTTCGATTCGATTTCGATTCGATTTCGATTCGATTTCGATTCGATTTCGATTCGATTTCGATTCGATTTCGATTCGATTTCGATTCGATTTCGATTCGATTTCGATTCGATTTCGATTCGATTTCGATTCGATTTCGATTCGATTTCGATTCGATTTCGATTCGATTCGATTTCGATTCGATTTCGATTCGATTTCGATTCGATTTCGATTCGATTTCGATTCGATTTCGATTCGATTTCGATTCGATTTCGATTCGATTTCGATTCGATTTCGATTCGATTTCGATTCGATTTCGATTCGATTTCGATTCGATTTCGATTCGATTTCGATTCGATTTCGATTCGATTTCGATTCGATTTCGATTCGATTTCGATTCGATTTCGATTCGATTTCGATTCGATTTCGATTCGATTTCGATTCGATTTCGATTCGATTTCGATTCGATTTCGATTCGATTTCGATTCGATTTCGATTCGATTTCGATTCGATTTCGATTCGATTTCGATTCGATTTCGATTCGATTTCGATTCGATTTCGATTCGATTTCGATTCGATTTCGATTCGATTTCGATTCGATTTCGATTCGATTTCGATTCGATTTCGATTCGATTTCGATTCGATTTCGATTCGATTTCGATTCGATTTCGATTCGATTTCGATTCGATTTCGATTTCGATTCGATTTCGATTCGATTTCGATTCGATTTCGATTCGATTTCGATTCGATTTCGATTCGATTTCGATTCGATTTCGATTCGATTTCGATTCGATTTCGATTCGATTTCGATTCGATTTCGATTCGATTTCGATTCGATTTCGATTCGATTTCGATTCGATTTCGATTCGATTTCGATTCGATTTCGATTCGATTTCGATTCGATTTCGATTCGATTTCGATTCGATTTCGATTCGATTTCGATTCGATTTCGATTCGATTTCGATTCGATTTCGATTCGATTTCGATTCGATTTCGATTCGATTTCGATTCGATTCGATTCGATTTCGATTCGATTTCGATTCGATTTCGATTCGATTTCGATTCGATTTCGATTCGATTTCGATTCGATTTCGATTCGATTTCGATTCGATTTCGATTCGATTTCGATTCGATTTTCGATTCGATTTCGATTCGATTTCGATTCGATTTCGATGATTCGATTTCGATTCGATTTCGATTCGATTTCGATTCGATTTCGATTCGATTTCGATTCGATTTCGATTCGATTTCGATTCGATTTCGATTCGATTTCGATTCGATTTCGATTCGATTTCGATTCGATTTCGATTCGATTTCGATTCGATTTCGATTCGATTTCGATTCGATTTCGATTCGATTTCGATTCGATTTCGATTCGATTTCGATTCGATTTCGATTCGATTTCGATTCGATTTCGATTCGATTTCGATTCGATTTCGATTCGATTTCGATTCGATTTCGATTCGATTTCGATTCGATTTCGATTCGATTTCGATTCGATTTCGATTCGATTTCGATTCGATTTCGATTCGATTTCGATTCGATTTCGATTCGATTTCGATTCGATTTCGATTCGATTTCGATTCGATTTCGATTCGATTTCGATTCGATTTCGATTCGATTTCGATTCGATTTCGATTCGATTTCGATTCGATTTCGATTCGATTTCGATTCGATTTCGATTCGATTCGATTTCGATTCGATTTCGATTCGATTTCGATTCGATTTCGATTCGATTTCGATTCGATTTCGATTCGATTTCGATTCGATTTCGATTCGATTTCGATTCGATTTCGATTCGATTTCGATCGATTCGATTCGATTCGATTTCGATTCGATTTCGATTCGATTTCGATTCGATTTCGATTCGATTTCGATTCGATTTCGATTCGATTTCGATTCGATTTCGATTCGATTTCGATTCGATTTCGATTCGATTTCGATTCGATTTCGATTCGATTTCGATTCGATTTCGATTCGATTTCGATTCGATTCGATTCGATTTCGATTCGATTTCGATTCGATTTCGATTCGATTTCGATTCGATTTCGATTCGATTTCGATTCGATTTCGATTCGATTTCGATTCGATTTCGATTCGATTTCGATTCGATTTCGATTCGATTTCGATTCGATTTCGATTCGATTTCGATTCGATTTCGATTCGATTTCGATTCGATTTCGATTCGATTTCGATTCGATTTCGATTCGATTTCGATTCGATTTCGATTCGATTTCGATTCGATTTCGATTCGATTTCGATTCGATTTCGATTCGATTTCGATTCGATTTCGATTCGATTTCGATTCGATTTCGATTCGATTTCGATTCGATTTCGATTCGATTTCGATTCGATTTCGATTCGATTTCGATTCGATTTCGATTCGATTTCGATTCGATTTCGATTCGATTTCGATTCGATTTCGATTCGATTTCGATTCGATTTCGATTCGATTTCGATTCGATTTCGATTCGATTTCGATTCGATTTCGATTCGATTTCGATTCGATTTCGATTCGATTTCGATTCGATTTCGATTCGATTTCGATTCGATTTCGATTCGATTTCGATTCGATTTCGATCGATTTCGATTCGATTTCGATTCGATTTCGATTCGATTTCGATTCGATTTCGATTCGATTTCGATTCGATTTCGATTCGATTTCGATTCGATTTCGATTCGATTTCGATTCGATTTCGATTCGATTTCGATTCGATTTCGATTCGATTCGATTCGATTTCGATTCGATTTCGATTCGATTTCGATTCGATTTCGATTCGATTTCGATTCGATTTCGATTCGATTTCGATTCGATTCGATTCGATTTCGATTCGATTTCGATTCGATTTCGATTCGATTTCGATTCGATTTCGATTCGATTTCGATTCGATTTCGATTCGATTTCGATTCGATTTCTATTTCGTTTGGGAACCCCTGGCACGCGTCGTCTTCGTCACCATCGAGGGAGACTCCACCTACACATTGCCATTCCCGGCCCCGGAATGATCCGTAAAGATGGGAAAAGACTGAAAGTGGTGTATGCTGCTGGCTGTACCCTACCTGCCGGCCATCTCTACCTTCTATCCTCTAGTAGTCTATGCTATGGCATACGAGGCGACGTCGGTGGGTGGCATCAAGCGGAAAAAATGCAGTGCAGCGTCGTCGGTCGTCGGTGAAATGTGCATGAACGATCGCCCACCTCTGCAATATGTCGGATGCTGCACTAAGTTCGCACTGTGGGAGATTCTGCGGCACGAAATCGGTCAAAATACAATGTTAGTATGCGTTTCCCTTAGGATGAATCTCAAAATTAAGAAATTCAAGGTTTGCTTTGATCCAAGCGGAAATGCTTCAGACCCATCGCAGTAGGCCGCAGTGTGCGCGCGTGCTCCCGAGAGGGATAAGAAACGCATAAAAATGCTATTCACTGCATCGCCATAAAGTCATTCCTCGGGACAGCGACACCCGGACAGTGGGATTGCATTCGGGACCGGACCCGGAGTTCACCCGCCGGGACAGACAGAGGGAGCCGCGTGTGTCTGAAATGGTTATTTTGCTCCCGTTTGAGCTCTCGGGTCTGGAAGGAGAGTTTTCTTCCCGGGTGTAGAGTTTTACGTTCCGGAAAGGTTAATAGCATTTTCCTGTTGAGTGTTTGTCCCTTCTTTTTCACTTTTTGGGGGCGCTCTGGTGGAAAAGGTGCATTTTGTCGGACAAGACGAAGGAATCTTGACGTCGCTGGCTGTAGACGCGGCAGTCGTTGTCGTTTTTCCGCATCGTCGTCGTCGTCGACGTCTAGCGATGGAGACTGCGCTAAAACTGAACTGGACAGTCAGACACTCTGAAGTGAGTGTGAATCGTTCGTTATTGCACTTTACTGCTGGGCTGGCATCGGGGAAATATATTCATATTAATGTACAACTTTCCGGATGATTTATGTGGTGCTATGCTGAATAGGGCAATCGATTATTAAAGCAAAGGGCCAAGGATGGATAGGATTGGACGGGTTCGAGTTATTTCAGCTTGAACTTGCAAATGGACGGAGGCAGTTTTATTGCCTCGCATTCATTATCGACGCCTGCTATGTTTTTTTTTTCTTTTCTGAGTACCCCTTACGTTTTTGACCTTTGAGCAGGTCTTGGATCAGGTCAATATTTCATTGACAAATGTATTTTGTAGTTCCAAAGGCCGATTTTAGAATCAGGTTCTGCAAATAGCAAAAATTAATTAATACGTAATTTTAGCTTCACATCAGTTTATTTGCAAACATGGTGCACAATAAGGTACGACTGCTGAAAATTTAGATCTATCATTCAGCATCCGCATACACTCAATCTCCGAATTGCAACTTGAAGCAATATCGAGTGGAGATTCAAGTTTTTGAGCATTTCATAAATCCAATTTGTAGTCCTTGTAAGTAGCTTATGATTCCGTGCAGCTACCAATATAAAAACGATTAAAAACGATCAACTGATGGAACATACACTTCGTAGTCGCTACTCCGTGATCAATCAGGATAGTGATATTGCACAGAGAACCACTCAAGATGAAGCTTGGGTTTTAGCTTTTTTCCATCTTCAATGTACAATCACACTACCCTTGATATTTATAGATTGATAACGGCGCCGGCCACGTTCTTATGTCCATCGGGGAGAGGAAGGAATGTTGATTAGTTAGCCGTTGTTACTAGAAAACCGGAGAATCTCCTGCATTTCCCACAGCTATCTTGGAGGTAGGAGTGTTTTGTTAGTGATGGATGAGGTATTCGACCGTACACGCAAAATAAAAATCTCTTACAAAAATTGCAAGGCCCCACCTAATACAATCTCTGCATAAGAACAATACAATAATTGTATTGTGCCTACCGGCAGCATTTTGTATTATAACGTTTTACTTCATTTTATCCAACACATGCAAACATCCCCCTTCAAACTTAAACGCACGAATCCATGTCTAAAAATAACTTCGATTCTCTTTTGAACGAAGTGGGATAGCATTATGTGATACATCAGCTCCTTCTTATGCTTTCCTTCTTTCGTGTCCAGTTGACATTCGAATACAGTCTCCAATTAGGCGCACTACTACTACGCGAACATTAGAACTTATGAGAATTCATTTTTTGAGGTATTATTGAATATCTCGTATGTGCTAAAAGATAGCTCAATGCTGTCTTCGACGAAGTTTCAGTACTCTTTAGATCTATCTTAAAGAGTTAATGATCATCCTTTTAGTTGAGAACTTGGCCAGTGTTTCCAACATAATTTATATAACTATAATATATATGTATGGGGCCTTCCTTAACCAAGTGATAAAGTCCGCAGCTACCAATTAAAGCCAAGTTGATGGTATCTGGGATGGATTCTCGGTCGGTCCAGGATATTTTCGCAATGGAAATTTCCTCAACTTCCCTGTGCATAGAGTATCACCGTACCTTGCCACACGATATGCGAATGCGAAAAGGGCAACTTTGGCAAAAAAAAGCTCTCACTTAATAACTGTGAAAGTGCTCATACGAACGCTAAGCTGAGAAATTGGCTATGTCCCAGTGGGGACGTAATGGCAGCAAAGAAAGAAAGAAAGGAACATGTACACGCAAGTGGGTAATGGAGTTACCGTTTGAACAATACATTAAAATACCTACCTTGATACCTTGATGGCTACAGCGTAGCATCACGCCATTGCCGGGCGTATTGTAGAGCTCCATCTTCGTCGGTCTTGGGCGAAACTTCTCCAGTTGCCCCGAACGTTTAGGGTCGCCAGGTTCCACTGCGTTCAGCCAGCGTATTCGTGGTCTTCTCCGAAGCCGCCGACCTCTACCTGGTTCCCTGCTGAATATTATTTTCGCAATTCTTTCTTCTGACATTCGCAGTGACCAGCCCACTGAAGTCTGCCGTATTTTACACGCTTGATAATATTCGCATATTTGTACACTTGATACAACTCGTGATTCATGCGTCTGCGCCACACACCATTTTCGAGTTTCCCACCGAGTATTGTCCGCAGCACTTTACGCTCGAAAACACCGAGAGTTTTCCGGTCTGACTCTTTTAACGTCCACGCTTCGTGCCCGTAGAGAGCCACCGAAAGAATCAATGTTTTATACAGGGCGAATTTTGTTTCGGTTTGCAAGCTGCGGGACCTAAGCTGGTTACGTAGTCCGTAAAAGGCCCTATTCGCAGCCGCAACACGTATTTTCACTTCGCGAGAAACGTCATTGTCACATGTCACAAGTGTTCCAAGGTAAACAAATTCTTCAAACACATCCCCATCAAACACTACCTCAGCACTTACACCACCATGCCTGACTCTATCTCTACCTGTAATCATATACTTCGTTTTGGTAGAATTGATGGTCAGGTCTATCCTCGCTGTCTCCCTCTTCAGAGGCACGAAGGCCTCTTCCACTGGCCTGCGATCGATTCCAATCAGGTCTATATCGTCCGCAAAGCCAAGGAGCATGTGCGACCTTGTGATAATAGTGTCATTTCTTTGCACGCCAGATCTCCTAATAGCACCCTCAAGTACAATGTTGAACAGTAAATTCGAAAGTGCGTCGCCCTGCTTCAATCCGTCTAATGTCACGAACGAGGTTGACATCTCGTCTGCGATACGAACACTTGATTTCGAACCATCCAGCGTAGCACGTATCAGCCTAATTAGTTTCGCCGGAAAACCATTTTCAGACATTATCTGCCAAAGCTTATCTGCCATTTCTTTTCACTGAGTCGTACGCCGCCTTGAAATCAATAAACAGATGGTGAGTCTGCAAGTTATACTCCCGAAATTTGTCTAGGATCATTCGCAAGCTAAACATCTAGTCCGTTGTCGAACGTCGTGATTAACGAACATTAAAATACTAACAGTTATATTTACGATTTCTATCAACTTAAGCAGTCCCAAATGAACAATAACATTGATAATATGTGAATAAAAATGTTATGTAATGTTATTCTTGTCAGTCAAGTTTTCTTCTGTTTAATTATGTTCGTTTGAATGATTCGACAACAATATAAATACAACAATTTCAATGTTAAATCTTACATCATGAAACAGCAATTGCATTCCTGCTCTGTACATTTATTATTTATCTGTTATTTGTGTTTACGAAAGTTGGAGATAACGTCGGATAACTTTTTGGAAGAAATCGTTTCTTCGTTTCTTGGAACGGAACCATTAAATAAAGTACTTAGAACCTTTTTCTATGTTAATAACAGGCTTCCCGAAATCTCACGACCGCACCGATGAGACCGTGAGCAATGCGATCGGCTGTCGCATTTCTCTTTGTATTATGGACAGCGACACAAACAGAGCATACACAACTAAACTGTTATGAGTGCGACAAATCGCATGCTCTTAATATTCCAATGTGTCTCACGAAGTTAAATCTCATAGCAACATTGTCGCAATGTGTACACGAGCTTGACTGCACATGTGCTGTTTCATGCGCTATCCGATATGTGACATGTCTCATGCGCTGTTCATGTGATAGGTACTGGTTTCAAAGCTCCAAAAACTTAGCGCGTTATTTTTGTTTTACAACGATTTGAACTGTATGGGGCTCTGCACTGTTTGATTTTGTATGTCATTTTGACTTTTACTGGCCTTGTTGTTTACTTTTTTCATGAAGGAGCGAAGGAGAGCGAATAATTGTTGTGCAGAGCCCTATTGTACGAGACGTTCCATAGTGCGTTGAATGCAAGGAGATGCGAGATAAAAATTAAATCTGTAAAATCAAGCCATTTTAGCAAAGTTGTTCTTAACTAAAAGAGCTGTAATTGACATAAACGACATATTATATAAACATAATCGCAAAACTGTCTCAAGCACCAATTTCATTATTTTCCATGAACAACCCTGTAAGATGTACTTAAATTGCTCATAAAGACGCAAGCAATTATTTGCAAACATGTCACTTTTATTTTTACGCCTATATGCTCAAAAATCGTATATATCCAGTTTTCAATATAAAAATTGAATAAAATCTTGGGAACTACACATATTATTTTATATCATTTTTAACACAAATTTGCTCTGGTGTAGAGTCTGGTAGCCGATACAACATAGAATTAGAAGATTTTATGTTTTTTTTTATTGCATAAAACCCATGTTTATACTTGTGCTGGGTAATGACTGTGCTGCAAATATTCAAAAATCTTCAAAAGTTGCAGTTATGTAGTTGCAACTGTATCTTTCAGACCCCTCAAAGAACACACTTAGAAACAAGTCCCGAACAAAGCTTGAGATCATTTTGATGTTGTAATGTCGCGGATTTTGATAACTCAGTTGGTTGTCATTTTGGTCGTTTTAACGGTTGAAATATCAAAACGGAGAGCAGAAATATGTTCCCGTGAAATCAAATTGAAAACTGTTTTTGCTATCAGTAACAGCCAATTGAAAACAGTTTTGCTATCATTGAGGACAAATTGAGAACGTACTGAGTTATTAATATTATTGTTTGATACCAAAACAAGCCTTCAAAAAGATGAATGCATTATATAGTATATTATCATAGCTTTTAAAGATGAAACAGTAATAATATAAACTGTCACATAAAAAAAAAGATAACAAAACCAAAACAAAATATGATATCGAATATAATAATGTTAAATTGATATCAAATTTTGACATAAACTTGATGCTGAAAACAGGATATGTTTGTATGTTGGATATGTTGAATCGATAATTCAATTACACGTTAGTTTTTCATAACAAAATCAACGTGCTGATTCTTCAGATTCAAATACAAATTATGGTGTTCTTGTCTCATAAAATATATTTACTAACCTTCAGCAACTTCAACTAAACTAACCTTCATGTTTACTTACAGGGATTGAATCCTGAGAAAATTGAGAGAATCTCTCACGTATCGCTCTCTGTAACTATCATAACATGCTGCACATTATGAGAGACTGTTTATCGTATACTGCTACAACTTTGATCAGATTGGGGGGATAGTAGTGCATGATAAAACCCCTCTAAACATGCTCCAAGCCTGGGGGACACTATTGCTATTGGAAGTTCGTGGATTGTTTATCGTGTCAGTAAAGAAAAACGCCTATCCCCAACGGTAAACAAGCGAGAAAAATGGATTTTATCATCGCTCTCTCGTTGGGGCTCTCGCTCGCTGCTTCCATTTATCAGACTTGTTACACCTTGCGATACAATGACGATCGTGGACCGCAACAGATGGGATGTTTTTCTTTGCTTGCTTTGATCGTGCTTCATTCTCAAATGAGAGCGAATTCTGCAACGCCTGTTTACTTAAGATTTTAGTTGAATAGATTGGGACAACAACAATTGAAGTACGTTTCGTCTTCCAAGATTGTTCCGTTTTTTGTTATTCTTTTGTCCCGTTTTTATCCGATTTGCTTATGATCAGCTTAGTCACAGTTTCGTTACTCGAGAAATTTGATGTTAGATGCTTTTCTCCATACAAAATAAAATTAATTTACTTTACAACTGTGGACATGAAAGAAAAATGCAATCCATTGATGAAATCCCATAAGACAAACTGCGGGCCAAATCGCAGAAACAATTTTGTGTAGCGAGCTACTTTTTTAAGTGCACAAATGTTCGCATGAATTCTGATAAAAGTTAATAAATCAAATTCTTGAAATTTGATAAATTTGATTTTTTATTAATAGAAAAAAAATGCTGCTAAATATTTTGACGCTGGATATTTCAAAAGTCCCTTTCGAAATAATGTAACAATCTCTCCAAGAAAATTTTGAAGGGTTCATCGTAATTTTTTGTAGACTGTGAGAATGATTCCTAAAATAAAAAAAAACATTTTCAGAATCCGACTTAGTATTATTCAAAATCCAGCTTAGGATGTTGGAGAGCATGACTCAAAATTTATGAAAATTGTCAACAATCTTCTGCGATTATCCTACTTTGAAAAGATTAAAGAAGGCTTTTCAGTGTGTATTTTAAAA
Organism: Aedes aegypti; assembly: GCF_002204515.2. Taxonomy (NCBI): domain Eukaryota; kingdom Metazoa; phylum Arthropoda; class Insecta; order Diptera; family Culicidae; genus Aedes; species Aedes aegypti. Next base: position 2,514,212 of record NC_035107.1, read on the forward strand.
TAAATCTGCTAAAATATCTATCATTTAAGATTCTATCGAAATCTTGAATAAGATTACAATCTTGCATAGGATTATAAAAAAAAAAAACCTGTTCGAATCCCACCTGAAGACGTGGATTTTTTTCATGATCTCACTCATAATTTATCCATAAAAATCCACGCGTAATGAGCTTCTTCTTCTTCTTGGCATTAACGCCCTCACTGGGACAGAGCGTGCTTCTCAGCATAGTGTTCTTATGAGCACTTCCCCAGTTATTAACTGAGAACTTTCTTTGGCAAATTTGCCATTTTTCGCATTCGTACATATATCGTGTGACAGGTACGATGATACTCTATGCCCAGGAAAGTCAAAGAAATTTCCTTTACGAAAATATCCTGGACCTACCGGATGTTCCGGATACCCCCAAGTGGCCATAGCTGATCATAAAGCGTTCGAAATATTAGTTTCGTTCTTGAATGTAGAAAACCAGTGAAATAAAAAAAAACAACGATCATTTCCAAGACATCTTCCATGATAAGGCCAGTTTTAAGGACGTTCCGGATCGTTCGGGGGACCATACAGTAGAGTCACATGGTGGCCTAAATACTGATACTGTTCATGGCAAGTGAAAACAAAGAATTTTCAAAAATTGCGGTGTTGTGGATGTTCCGGATCTTCCGGAAGGCATATTTCAGTTTTTCAAGGAAGCTTCCATAAAAGTGACTCCTTTAATCACTTGAATATCTTTCATGTTGCACAATTGCTTCCTACAAAACTTGAGTTGTTAAATGACAGTTTAGTATTATAAAACTGTTCGGGAAAGGAAGTTGATCAATTTTTTACCCGACTTGACCCAGGAGGACACCGGAATAACTCCGGCCACATGCAAAATTTTGGACCACTTTCCCCAGCATAGGAAAATAGAAGAGTATGGATTTCATATAGTGAAAGAAGTTTGCAAATCGAAAAGAAAATAACCCGGTCGGATACGGGTTAAAATCATAAATATTTGATTCGAAAAAAATAGTGTAAAACTAAACTTAAAACTAAAACAGATTGGAAGAATAGTGAACGGGTCAAACATAAGAAAAGTGTTTAAGTTGTGGGTTAGACGCGGCCCGCAAGCCAAACATTGGGCAGTAGCGTGCGACAAAATTCAGATTATCGCTTCAGTTCACTTTTTGGATTGCATTAGGGTCCCATAATAACTGTGCAAAATTTCAACTCGACCAGTGAAACTATAATTTAACGCGAGCCGTTCAAAGTTTATAAGGGATTTATTTTGGGAAAACTAACGTTTACTAAGAAAAAAACGTCAGAAGTCGCAAATTGTCCTCTATTAAAATTCTAGAAATAGCCCTCGATAGGTACTTTTACGATGAAAAACATTGCCGAAGTCCGCGAAACAATCCGACACTTGTGAAAAAAGTTATTCAAGGAAAACCAGTTGTCAAGGTGACGTTGATTATATAATAACAAAATTAGGCAAATTTTCAAATAGTAAATGCTTGATAACTTTTTTCACAAGGATAGGATTACTTTGCGGTGTACTCTTATTGTCAATGTTCTCGGTGATATCGACAACATTCCAGTTCCGAAAATGCTCCTAGAGTACCGATCGGCAGTCGCTCTCCGTATTCTACACATTTGCGCAGCTGCCTCGTACATATGGAAGCCTCATGAGCTAAGTCTCATGAGACGATACATGCGCTACAGTGGCATGCGGTTCACACATTGCTAAATGCGACAAACGATGCAGTCGCACAGCGCTCGGGTTTCCTATGTACGTGCGATGCGACAAACACGAAAAGAGAGAGAAGAGAGAAGTCTCATTTCAAGCGCACATCAAAACGATGATCGTGTGCTTCTTTTCGGTGTGTCTCACAAACAAAGTCTCACGCACTTGAAGCCTGGTTGATAGACCTATACCACATTTTCATGTTTTGAAATGGCTTTACGGGATTTCCATGTGTTCTTCTATATTGGATCTTTTCAATCAACGTCTTCCTTTCATTTGGCTGCCCGTAGAAGACACATTAATATCGTAATGTTTCGCAATCTCTTTTAGAGAAGTTCCATTATTTCTTAAAGCTTTTAAGGCTTTGAGTAAAGTATTCCTTAATTCAGCACGTCCTTTTTTCCTACGATAATTGCAAACTATGTTTACTTACAGCTACCTAAATGATAAACTTTTCACTTGCCCCACGTGATTAAAAAATTGACGGGGTGTCAATCTAGTTATTTTTAGTTCAAGGTCAAATTAATTCTAAAACTTTTTTTATTTCAGTTTAAAACTTTCAGAGAGGACAACTTAAAAATGGTACAATAAATTATTTTCCGTGACTATTTTCCACTGAAAATATAAAAATAAGATAGCACGATGTCAACTTATTACGGAATGATAGTTGACAGGTTGACAATCTTTCCGTCTATTATGCAATAATGGTTGAACAAACTCAGGAAACACTTACCCATCGTAATGATATGAATGGCCTCAAAGGTCTACTCATGTTTTTAAAACGGTAATTCACATATTCAGTAAAATATTCATATTATTTTCACTTACCCCACGCTTCCTTACAAAAGATGCATGGTTCTACCTACTACAATCCTTGCATAAGAATTGTATTGTGGCCGCCGGTAGCTCATCGTATTTGAACGTTTTATACTATTTTTTTTTTCAATACATGCATCCATTCCCTTACAGTGTGTAACGCACGAATCCATATCTAAAAATAACTCCGAATCAGTCGCGTCTCCCATTGAACGCATTCTTAAGACGCGAACTTTAAAACCAGTGAATATGGGATTTCATTGTTTCGGAGGTTTTCAGAGGTTTCATTATCCAATAACTCGTATGTGATAAAAGATAGCACAGTTTCAATAATCAGTACGTTCTATCTTTAAGAATGAAGATCATCCTTTAACCCTCTAATACCCAAATTTTTGTTTTAGATCTAAATATTATTTTTCGTTATCTAAAATCATTCTAAACACGGTTTGGGCAATGAATTATTTTTCTTCGCAAATTTATGAATTTTGATTTTTATTATTTTTATTTTTGAACATCCCTATCCTTTTAAATTTTTTCTTGAAGTCTCTTCTGGTTACTGATTTTGACAATAATAAAAATTTAAATAATAATTTTCAGTAATCTCTCTACCCCCTTCTTCAAATCGAGTTTAGTCAACTATTTTTAGGAGAGGCATGTAAGATTCCAGTAGGGGTGTCAGTGGAGTCAGAATTGATTACTCACTTTTCTGTAACCCTTCTACATCCCCATGATTTTCTGCCTTGTAGGGGTTCCTGTTTGTTGAAAAATTTTCCCATTTGTTTTTTTCTACCTATTATGGTATTTTTGGCCTAGGTAATTTCCGCATTTTGGTATTTCCGCCTTTTGATTTCTTATGATGTTTGAAAATCTGAAAAATTGTATTACATAATTAATGGACAACTCCAAAGGAAATCATATGTTACATATTTGTGGGAGCCCAGATAGCTGTAGCGGTAAATGCGCAGCTATTCAGCAAGACTAAACTGAGGGTCGTGGGTGCAAATCCCACCGGTCGAGGTTCTTTTCGGGTTGGACATTTTCTCGACTTGCAAAGGCATGGAGTATCTTCGTACATGCCACCGATATAGACATGCAAAAATGGTCAAATGGCGAGGACAGCTCTTAGTTAATAACTTTCTCGGGGATACGACTGTGATGATTATGTTTAAATGTGTCCAAAACGTCGGATGAAAACCTTAAATCGATAACCTACAACTTAGTTAATAACTGTAAAAGTGCTCAAAAGAACACTATGCTGAAAAGCAGGCTCTCTCACAGTTGGGATGTCACGCCATACAAAAGAAGAAAATACTTCTGTAAGGTTCATATTGATCTATTTAGAAGCAGCACTCTTACTGGCCAAGTTTTCAGCTAAAAGGATAATCTTCAACTCTTCAAGGTAGGTCGTATCGTGTACTAAAACATGGCCAAAGACAGTACTGAACTATCTTCTAATACATATCAGATATTCTGGGAATATTGTCGAAGATGAAATCCCATATATAACGCTGATATTTATTACGCTCCTCAACCGTGTGACTAATTGGAGACCTGACTGTAGTTACTTCCACTCTCCGGCTTCGCCAACAGCAGCCGGGTGTTGTTTATAATTGTCTTCAAACATGTTCTCATTAAGAGACTGATATAGCCGTGATGGATGGCGCGTCATATGATGGATGATTAGACTAAGACTCCTGGTTCGAATCCCGACCGCGACGGCACAGTCTTTTTGTAATAATTTAAACTCATTACACCTCATGGTTGCGTAATGACGCAGCCAACCTGTTTCTCATGCATCTCGAACTCGGCGCGAACACAAGCGTATTTTTCCGATTTCTTTCGCTTCTTTCCATGTTCTTTGTTATACATTGCCTTGTATTGTCGACCATTACAATTTCTGTATATGCAACGATCTAATACAATTTCTGTATTAGAATCATGCAGAATTGTAATGAAATCTTACAGGCCTGGGTTGCGTGTATGGATACCACTGTGGTAAGCGGTTAAGTCGATTAATTCAATTCTAGCGATAGATAGAACTGATGATGTTTGCGCCATAATGACGCAAAGAGATAGAGAAAGACAGCTATTAGAAAAAGTGTTACAAATATGTGAAAGGGACGGGCCCGGGATTGAACCCACGACCTTCTGCTGGCAAAGCAGAAGCGATAGCCATTAGACTACCAACACCGTCTGGAAACATCAATCGCTCTTCGATGAGCACAAATTTCTTTGACAACTAATGAGATACTACATAACCTAATACTGGTAATTGAATTTTTATAAGAGTAGAGTATTTCACTGTCAGTGCTTCTGAAAATGATGCTATTGTTGAAAAACAAGAAAAAGTGTAAGCACCATCAAAAGCAGTGATAAGTAAGGATATCGGTAATCGCGCTGTTTTTTCTCTTTTGAATGTAAAATTAAATTATATGGAGAATGCTGAAAATGCTTTCAAACATATTGATGCCAAATATGGAATAGCAAAAGATAATTACGATAATTTAAAAGATAAGTTATTTAATTTGGAGTGTAAATTTGTAACGAAGTGGAAGGAAGCTTATCATATTGAAAGGTTGCATAATATTCTGATAGCAATCAACTGTCAAGAGCTGATAAACCCAGAAAAAAATGATGAGTATTGTAAAGCTACTTACCAACAATATTTCAATGTGTATAGAGTAAGGTGGGGCAAAAGTTTGACCTTAGTGGTATAATCAAAGTTTCCAGGAAAACAATAGCAGTTAAAACAAAACAAATACCATACAGTGAACCTTCAACATATTGGCTATAATTTTGCTGAACAAACTTGTGTCCAAATATTTACCTACTTTTAGTTATAACAGTTTCAAAATGTATTGTCTTATTCGAACTTTTGCCCCACCGATGGGGCAAGAGTTCGAATCTAGTGTGGGGCAAAAGTTCGCTGGCTAAAACACAAAATATCGATCCTTTTATGACAGGCATACTTTACACCAGCCGTAAACTTAAGTTTGCCGAAAAATACACACTAAAATTTCATCAAAAAATTGCCCAAAACCGGGTTAATTGTAATATACTCAAAAATAGCAGTTTTTCGCAAAAGTAAGTGGAAATGTAAAATTTTGGTCACAGTTTTCACACGATCAGACAAATTTAACTAAATTTGAAGATAATATGTGGATTTTAGGCAATTTGCAAATTTTTCCGTGTTTTTATACATAGGTCGAACTTTTGCCCCGCTGATTCGAACTTTTGCCCCACTATGGGCCAAAAATTGTTTTCAAGCATTTATGCAAAAACTAATACACCTCAAAGCAACCTTATGATAGGCCTAGAAACGCCCTTACATAAAATATTGAAAAAGATTTTATCTTCAATTGGTTCCATGCAACGAAAGTTTGACCAAAAATTACAATATTAATGCTAAATCTAATTCTTCCAATGAAAAGGATGCACACAGTTCAGGGAAGTAATTATATTTTTGATTATTTTTAAAATTTATAGCTCGAGGAACAAATCTGGACAAATTTTAGATGCAAATTTATCGATCCAATCGTCAGAATATTCTAAAATATTAGAAGGAGAATAATCATAATTTCTAAAATTTCTAGCAAATGGCTCGTTAGGTATATGACCACAATTAGAACAAGAAATTTCGATCAAAATAGGTAAATGATCACCACCATTAGGATCATTGATAATTATCCAAGAAAAAATAAATGACAAAGAATTGGAACAAAGAGATAAATCAATACATGAATGACGGGCAGGGGGAACACCAATTCTAGTGAATGAGCCATCATTAAGTATATTCAAATTAAGTTCATCTACTAATTCCATAATCAAATTTCCTCTCCCGTCAGTGGTGTCCCTGCCCCAAGCTATATTGTGTGCATTAAAATCTCCTAATATGTAAAATGGAGAAGGAATTCTATCCAAAATATTTCTTATTTGTGGTAAAGAAAAAATAGTATTGGGAGGAATATAAAAACAAACAATCGAAAATTCCTTGTTATAATCTTCAATAGTAACAGCAATATATTCTATTGATGAATCAAGAGGTAAATTTCAATTTTTAAACTGAATTCCATTACGAATGCCAATAAGAACCCCGCCAGATGGAATATTCCTATCTTTACGAATAATATTATATGAAGAAATATGTAATGTTTTACATTCAAACAACCAAGTTTCGTTTAAACAAAATAGATCAATACTACGATTTGATAATAATGACTTCAATCTGTCAATTTTAGGAATAATACTACGACAATTCCATTATAAAATATTGAAGTTTTTGGAATTGATTGAAGCCATTAAAACGAAAATAATGAAGAAAAGAGGGATCCAAATGAATTCAATTCTTCAAAAATACAAGCAAAAAATGGTAAACATTTTTTAATCAAATTTTTCCAAAAATCGTTTATATCTAATAAATCTATTATTTGTTCTAAAATATTCAAAACTGAATTATCATTACTGTCATCAAGGTTAGAAGAATTATTAGAATTATCTTTGGATTTTTTATATGTAAATGTTTGATCAGCATCTGTTCTTTGAAAACCAGGAATTGTTTTCGAATTAGAAGAAGTATCGAGTGGAGGGAAATTGTTATCAAAAGATGTCGATAGTTGAGGATCACAATTATTATTATATTTAGATACTAAATTGGCTCTTTTTCTCTTGGTTGGAGGTTTGTAAATAAATTGATTAGAATTGTCATTTGAATTATCATCATCATAATCGGATAATGTTTCATAAATATTAGCAGAAGTAAAATCACCAGATGCTTTTAAATTTTCTGAATAAGAAAAACGATTTTTAATTTTAATTTGTTGATTAAATTTTTGCTGATTAGCTTTGTAAACAGAACAATCCTTAAAAGATCTGTGGTTTTGTCTACAATATATACAAACATCAGAATGTTTTTCACATTCTGATGAAAGATGGGCATCTCCACATTTAGAACATTTAGGCATTTATTGTTCTAATAATTTAAAGTATGTACAAACAAAAGGCAACGAGTGCAGTGCATTAACTTAGGGTAATAAAGCCGCACTGAATAAGTAACATTATCAATAGAAACAAAATCTGGGAGAACAGATCCAGCAAAAGTAATCTTAATACAGTCGGAATGTACATAATTAGTATCATTTCCATTAAAAGATAATTTAGATAATCTATTGCAATCAAGAATTTTTACAGGAGAAATAGATTTGTTTTTGAAAATTCGTAGACCATAATTAATAACATCCTCACAACTTAAAAATTCGTCATACATAACACCACTGATTTCGCATGATTCGCACGGAGCGTATATACGGTACGAATTTGAAAATAAATTTTGATTCGAGAAGCGCATTTGCGTCCCCGCGAGATCCAAAAACTACTCTTTGTCACATTGGTAATTATAACCGCATAACAGTCACACTGAGATTATAAACGAGCCTCATAATGTAACAGCAATGAAATTTCTATCAGAATCATTTTCTGACTATTCATCTAGTATGCGATATGAGTTGTACAAAATATGAGCCCCAAAAAAGCACTTTTGAGTTTCTGGTAATTTTTAGAAATTTAAGTTTTCTCCCATACTGCCATAAAATACAGACTTCTTATTCCATTTACTCAATGCCTACTTATGTCGAATGTTACAAATAAGCAGTTATGGGCAGTATAGTTGGTACAAAATTCCTGCAACTGTTCATAATGTTCTGGCTCATGCTGGTGAAACATTAATTCACTCACCTGCACCTTCAGCTTCACTGGCGGAAGAAGCTGCTGAATGTCAGCATAAACTTTTGTAAAAAAAATAGGATTCGCCATGCAAGAAAACGATCCAGAAAGGCCAACTTGCATGACGTTTTTTTTTTGCGCTTTGCATGAGTCAGATCCATTTTTAAGTTCCATTTGGGTGAGGAAACGAAAACAAGAAAAAGTTTCTGAGAGTTACTGTAGTAGTACGAAACTTTATGATATTCGAGGAATCTAAATGCGCATCATCAATGGAAGTCGGGCCTTCTAAGGCCTCCAGAAGAAGCTACGGTCAAAAAAAAAAAAACTATTATCTCTCGATCATAGTGAAAAACTTCTCAAAAGCTTTAAGGACTGTTCATTTAAGAAAGTGGACACCTAAATATTAGCATTTTGATGTAAAAATTCCATAAAAACAAATAAAATTTTGTTTCAGTGTGATCTCAAGTGTTTATTTTGACAGCAGACAAAAGTTGACATAAAAAAATTATAAATTCTAAACGATGGGTCGAATTGACATGGCGACTCTCAATTTTTTTCTGCACAAATCGTGTACAGAAAAACTGCCGTTCCGAGATTTGGCTTAAATCGCGAAGTGTCCAAATTGATTTTTTTCAACGCTGTGGCCAAAACAGATATTCCTGACGACGTACGATACATCCCAACAGAAAAATTTGGGAAAAATGATTTGGTATGGCAAGCAATTTGCTCCTGCGGTATGAAAGTACTACATATTTCACGACGGGTTCAATCAACGGCGAAAATTACAGAACTGAATGCATTAAAAAATGGCTTCTGCCCATCTACTGAAAGCATACCATGCCTCCATTGTTTTTGCCAGACCTAGCATCGGCTCACTATGCTTCAGCTACTTTGGAGATGCTCAAGAAGGAATAAGTCGAATTTGTAGAAAAATGATCGAATCCATCAAATTGCTCAGAACTACGCCTCATTGAAACATATTGGGCAATAATCAAACGGCATCTTAAGAAGGATGGAAGAGAAGCAAGCTCCATCGATTTTTTCAAGAAAATGTGGTCAGCAGTTCAAAAAGCAGTTCGAAAAGTTCCGAAAAAAGTTGTGCAGAATTTTATGGGAGGTATCAAAAGAAAAGTAAGAGCATTCTCCAGCAATGCTCAATAAATGTTCAAATTTATGTGAATTTGATCGAAATTACGTTGATTTCCATGTATTTTAGGTAAACTCATGAATTTGTTCGAAAATAAACAGTTTACTGTGAAAAACACGTGTCCACTTTCTTAAATGAACAGTCCTTACACGGTTCGAACAAACACGTCTGTGGTTCCATGACTGTTGGTCAAAGCAACCAATGTGTGGTGTATTCATTGTTTATCAAAATGTCACTTCAATGGACCTATGCACGGGTTCACTATTTGACGTTTGAGCGGTGCCGTGTTATTTACGTGACCATGGAAACCAGTGAATTCAGCACCGCTCAAACGTCAAATTAGTGAACTCGTGCATAGGTCCATTGAATGCTGTTGCTGTATGGACCAGTGCACGAGTTCACTAATTTGACGTTTGAGTGGTGCCGAATTCACTTGTTGCCATGGTCACGTAAATAACACGGCACCGCTAAAACGTCAAATAGTGAACTCGTGCATGGACCGATTCAGAGTATTTTAATTACAAACTATTTCTTTCAACTAATTTGTCTTTACTTTTAGGCATTCTAGGAGACATTCTTGGATACCCATCTTTGCAAGCATGTTCAGGATTGTCTTTAAGAGTGACATAATAAAAATGTCGAAGAAATCCTACAGAAAATTCGTTGAAAAATCAAGATCTACAGTCGCCTCTCCACATCTCGATATCGAAGGGACCATCGAGATAGGGAGAGATCGAGACATAGAACCAATTTTTAACAAATACTAGATTGAAAATCACTCCGTTGCCAGGAAAATCAAAAACAAACAGATGTCATTTCGTCTTCGCAAATTGTTTTGAACCTCAAAAATCTAGTCTAGTAACCTTTGATAATGGGCATAACGACATGTGGAGAGATAATTGGGAACGAAAATCACATCGAGATAGGAAGATATCGAGATAAGGAGGATATCGAGATATGGAGAGTGAAAATGTATGCAGAATGAAGGGACCGAAAAAATCATCGACATAGGGAGAGATATCGAGATGTAGAACATCGAGATGTGGAGAGTCGACTGTATATGATTTTAGAAAAACCTTCAGGAAATCTTCCAACCAATGTTGCAGCGATTCCTCCCGATACCCATCTACTGACTCCATTTGAAATATCTCCAGCGTTTCCTTCAAGTTTGCTTTCAAAAAGTATAGTTGAGATTTTATATAATTTTATATGAATCTACCCAACATGAAATTTGAAATTTGATCGATAAATCCTCAAGACTCAATCTAAAAATATGTTCAACGGGTTCTACAATTTATGGCCGTTACTTCCAGAAGTGACCTCACAGATTCATCCTGATGTTTATAAGACAATAACCTTGAGAAACATATAGCATTCCATTCGAGGTTTGAAATTACATATTTCTGCAAATTTACAAAAGGACCTTGTTTCGTTTTTCATCTACAGAAAATTTTATAATCTATAGAAAAGTTACACTAGTAAATATTTAAGGTATTGGCTACATCGCATTGCTATAAAATTATTTTGAGGAAATTACAAAGTTTTCAAGAGTATTCTCCAATGCTTTCCGCTGTTGCTTAGATCGTTCCTTTTGAAATTTCTCTTATTTCTTTTTTCAATAATTTGTAAGAACATTTCTCATAATTATCATAGGGTTTTCAACAGAAAAACCTCTTTAGGATTTTATTCTACGATTACCACTACCAGGCTATTAATCAAAAACATCTAGAAAGGTTTTTCTTAGAATGTAATTTGTCTAAGAGTTCTTTCAGGAACTGATAACTAACATCCAATAGTCAATTCGAAATGTCTTGAGTTAATTTATTTTTAAAAGTATTTGGAATAGAGAATCAAACATTATTATTAGCACTACGTCCTCACTGGGACAGAGCTGCTCCTCAGCTTAGTGTTTAATGAGAACTTCCACAGTTTTTTTTTTTTTTTTTTTTTGTCAAAGTTGACTTTTTTGTATGCATTCGTATATCGTGTGGCAAGTACTATGCCCAGGGAAGTCAAGGAAATTTCCATTACGAAAAGGTCCTAGACCGATTCAGCATGGTTTTGCTCAGTAGCCGCGCTCTTACCACTTGGCTAAGGAATGCCCCAGGACTAAACTTTACAACTCAGGCATGAGGCAGGATCCGTAGTTAATTTCAGAAGTTTCAAAAGCAGTTTTTTTTCGCGTGAAACACAATGAACACATCTTCAGCGAAAAAAAAATCAGTTTGTAACAAAGAAACTGCTTTTGAAGCTTGACATTACGATGAAGAACTCTTGAACGAAACCAGATAACAAAGTTCATTCAAATTTCTTCTGATTCCAAAAAATACTACATTAAATTATCAACATGTATTTCCACAGATAAATCCACTATTGTTTCCTGGAAGCCTATAGAAATTCCGCATTGAATAAATTATTATTATCTTTATCTTTATTATCGAGACTTTCAGCCTGTGGTCATTGAATAAATGCTTCCAGCAATTCCATAACCAATTGGTCGGTATTCAGACAGACTGGTCCAAATATTTTTGATGGTTTCAGGAAAACGTTCCCAAGGCATACGACATATCAAAATATTCACATTATTTGCCGTAGTAATGGGGCTATTTGATGATACAGCTGTATAGAAATAGGATCAGAAAAATTAGAATTGATAGAGTCCTTAACGTATTTTTAGGACGCCAAAATATCATCTAGTCCAGTCGTCTGAACACCAACCAATTGTTCTATACATTCCTCAACGATTTTTTACATAGAATCTCAAGATTCTCAAAGATTTTCTGGCTCATATGAATAATTGTTTGCTCTAGGACATTTAAATAAAGAAGTATCAAGACTTTTATCTAACATTTATTTTTTAGAGAACTTTACAGGCCAGGCGTTCTTACATCCAGAATTGTTCTAGGAGAAATGTTTGATGATATATTACACGAAAATAAGCTAAGAAACGGGCTCTGCTCTTGCTGGGAGTGTGCTGATAAAAACTAGTTTGAATCCACAAAAAACATACTTTTGTAAAATCCTTAAACAATTTGCAAACGTAATCGGGGTGGAAAAATTCACTGAAGGACCTATAATGACTTTCTTGAGTTATTCTAATAGGAATCAGTTGAGAAATTCTGGTAGAACTTCTGAACAAAACTTGGATTTTTTACTAAAAGAATTTAAAAAAAAAACCCTGTTGTGATTAATAATGAAAATCTTGAATAAGAGGATTCCTGAAGGTAAATCGAAAAAAAATCCTGGAGGATTTCTTGAAGGGAAACATTCCTTTAAACTTATTGGGGAACGGGATGACTTACAACGGCGTAGTGGGTTGCAACACATTGTAATTTATTATCATATTTCACTGTAAAACACAAATATCAAAAGAAAATTGGCCATAAATCGGTCTTACAATACCCGTTATCCACAATTCAAGTAATTGATACAATTTAAGCTGTTATTGTAGTTATTTTTACAGATCAAATATAACTCTTGAGCATGTCACAAAAACTGGCAAATTGATCACTATTTTACAACTTTTTGTTGTGTTATCCTGCAGAATTCAAATACTGTCAAATAAATTTCGACAAAACCAGTTTATGCAATTGATTTTTCATTAAATAATATTTAACATATCATAAAAATAGTTTTAATATCAAAAAATTTAAATTACACATTGCACATTTGGGACATCTGAACCCAAAGGTGGAAAAAATGATAACTTTTTTAATAGAAAAATTAAAAATAAGTTTTATAGCTCATTCGAAAGGAAATTTTCTCAAGAATCGATTGGTGATGGTTTCATGTACGTGGGGCAGCTCTAAGATAAGCTATAATGCCCGTTTTGCCCCGACTCCTTGGAAAGATTAGATTTTCATGTTGTTTTGTATAAAATTGTTGCATTGTGTAGCAATGAAATTTCTATCAGAATTATTTTCTGACTATTCATCTAGTACCGTGCACCCCCGTCAATTTGAACGGTACCTCATGCAAACCATCGGGGTTCATTATTGATTTGAACATCTGGTCACCCTAGAAACGTTTCTGGTTACCGCTTTCACTGTTTTGTTTTGATTCTGCGTTCCGTTCCACAGTGTTCCATCTCACTTCACTCCGTTCCATGAGCTAAATGACGTTTGAACCATTTTTAATCTGAACCTGAGACGAGACTCGCGAAGACGGTCTTCTTTTCTGTGATTGCTGAGTTTTTTTTTCTTATTCCACTTTGTGTTTATACCAATTATGCGCATGCTGTTCAAACTCTCACATGAACCTCTCAGCAAAAAATGATTGAGTTTGCATCACATCGAATCATAAATAGCCGTTTGAGTGAAAGTTCATGCCAGCAAACGTAGCAGACATTAGAAATAATTAATCTTCTGCTTAGATTTATCAGCAACTTTGGAAAAAACTGCTCCACCGACTGAGGTTTTTAATAACAGTTTACTTTGAACACAATATTTTTCACTTTTTCAGCCATAAAAACGGTGGGCTGCATTTGACGTTTTGTGAGAGGGGAATCTGGGCTGCATATGACGTTGATATTTTTCCTCTTCGCGAGTCTCTCTCAGAGCTGAACGATGTGCAAATTAGCGGGGTACAGATTAAAAAGTGTTCAGATTAAATGAGGTCAAACCAACGGGGGTACCCGGTATGCGATATGAGTTGTACAAAATATGAGCCTCAAAAAAGCACTTTTGAGTTTCTGGTAATTTTTAGAAATTTAAGTTTTCTCTCATACTACCTTAAAATACAGACTTCTTATTCCATTTACTCAGTACTAGTCACTATCCTGAGATATCGGAAAAACAAAATTTCGATGCCCACTAGCGCCGCCTGGTGGCGGAATTCCGTAGTTCATGATCACCGCATGTTAGCCTTTAATCTACTGAACATTTTTTCTGAACACCATGAGCCTCTATTTTGATTACTTTTTAAGATAAGGACTGTTCATTTTATAAAGTGGACACTTTGTTTATGCTATATCTTTTTTATTTATTGATAAAATCGTAATCGGTTTTCTGTGTATCGTTGACCTATTATTCTAAAATGCTATGAAAATATAAAATCTTTGAAAATGCTTTTGGTTGAAGAGCTAAATAGTTTTTCCAAAAACTCTTAAAAAAGCTGTCCGTCAAAGTTTAACATTATTTTTCGCAAAACAAAAATCCTTATTTTTATGAACAAATTGTATGTTTGTATCCTTTACTATTCTACTAAAGGTAAAGCTTTAAAAATATTAATTATATTCCACCATTCTATGACATAAGGTAACTTTAGTGATTTACCCATTTATGGCCAAATTTGCTGATACACCATCCTTTCACTCCCAGCAAAAGAGAAAAGTAAAAAGCGTGTTCAAAACTAGTTTGGATTACTAAAGAAACTATATTAGTATAAGCGAAAGCTAAATCGTGAGATTAAACCACAGTCTTAAGTATAAATTTTACTGTTTATGGTAGTTTTACTAAAAAGTCTCATACTTTTAAAATCATGTACGCATATTTATCGATCTACAGCAAATTGTAAACAGTTGTCTCCGAATTTTTCAATTGGTAATCTCAGAATAACATATTATGAAAATAATATGTGGAAAATAAAATCGATTTTATTACAGCAGTGTTGCCAATTTTGATGATTGTCAATGTACTTTGATAGGTCTTCTAAGAATACAACAATTGTGTTTCTGTTGTGCTTTGAATGTGACGTGGGGACTTACTAAGTAACTCTATGAAGACGTAAGTTATTTTTCATATTAATACTATATTAGGACTTCCATCAGGACGTACTTTTACACAAAAAATTCTACTCATATCAATTCCCATCAAATTTAAAAAAAAATCTTTAAAAATATAGGGAAAATTGATTTTATTATATCTGTAAAATTGTTGCTCCAAAAATAACTTGATTTTTTCCATCAGACTTCTGATTGATGATGCTTTCGAAGAACAAGCCTTTTTTGAAAATAGAAAATATAAATTATCGAATTTTCCAGCCAATTTCTTACAATCATTGATTTTGATAACCTCAAAAAATCGACCGATCTAATCGTTGTTCCATATTCGTGTGAAATTTAATTATTTTGGAGAATTTTTATTATCACAACATTGTACAATACTAGTCGAACGATGTGCAAAAAACCGATTGAAATTTCATTGATTAATAAGTAAGATACAGCATGCACAAGGTGTCCACTTTATAAAATGAACAGTCCTTAATATCTTATATTATTGATCATCAATAAAAACGGTCATTAATCTGAATTTCGGTCGTAAAAAAAAATTGCAGTGTACAAGAACAAGTGGTAGCCGAAATACGTGTATCTCTAATATCGATAAGCTATGAAAGTGGTATTGAGTGGTACAACAATATATCACAATCTGCAGTATCTTGGATATTGGATCTACTTCCGACAAAGCTGAAGCATGAAGATTAAATATTCTGACCGTTGCATTAGTGATATTTCTTGTTATTTTTTGTACAAATCCATTTCCTTGAATTACGGTAATTGCGTTCTTTATCCAAACATCACGGTCGGCCCTTTTTGCATCCTTTTTTCCCTACCTTCCCTCACCTTAGATGTTCATTTTCACCGTGAGATTTCAAGGTTCCCATCCCCCATCATATCGTCAAGTGAAACGGACCCGGACGGAGAGAGCAAAAAATGACTGACATCATTAGACGAGAGCAGCCTCCTCAAAAGGCCATCATATTTCTTACGCTAATTTATCGGACTCCATTAGAAACGGTTCCAATCCCCCTTCTGATGAACGGATCTATGCGTGTGATGATGTTGATCACTGTCAATCGATTGTCGGCCGGCAGCCGTGATAAATAGTAGGCGCTGGCGCTGACTATGCTCACGATGATAGTGATGATAGGAAGCAAGTATCTCCGATGCGATGATTTGCGATTATTACACCGCCGACGGAGGCGTTGTAATCGGTAGGCAGAATTGGAAGCAGCAGGCTGCGTGATTTACGCTGTTTATGATTTCAATTATGTGTTTACTGTTGTGTGCGCGAGGCGGAGTGGGAAAAAAGGCCTCAGACAGATCTGCCAGACAATTTAATAGGACGCTAATGTGTTGAACCTTGAACGGAGCGGCGCGGAGTGATTCGTAAAACATCCTGAGTTTTTTTTTTTGCGATTGTATTCGGGACGAATAATTATGTCAGGAGATATGATCATGAGCATAAACTTCTATTCGAGTCGTAGCTAAGAAAGCTTAATTTACTAAGGTATCATCGAAGTAGTTCACTGAATCGTTAGATTATACGAGGAATTCTTAAAAATTGTCTCCATAACATAAATTTTTCTCATAGTTTTAAGATTTCTTCGAGTTTCTGGCAAAAAAACACAAGTCTGCTAGCCAGGTTCGCCTTTCAGAACTGTTCAACTTTGCGGACATGCACACCGGACAAAAGTTAACAAGGACCATCGCAAGAAGACAGGAGCGAACCTATCTTCCCTTTTCCTAATTACTCGGTAATGCCCACTCAAGCAGGTTTAATTGCATTCCGAAAGGAAGCACTCACGAGTAGATAGGTACTGATAGCGATCGCAGTAGACTGTGCGAAAGGAAGAGTCTTCCTTTCGTCTCGTGACCATCATGATGCAGCAGCGCCAGCAGAAACGGTTGGAAGTTGTCTTCCGGCCCATCTAAGGAGGCGCTGCTGCCATCGGAAGACCTCTCATGAAAGGAATGTCTAAAATGGGCTCCAAAGCGAACAAAGTTGCATTCGTAGATCGCCCTAACGAGATACACAATTAGCAATCATCAACAGTTTTCACGCTAGCCTTTTTGCCGGTTTTTTTTATTAATGGCAACGCAATAACTTTTGTTCGAATCATTTTTCACTGGAATCGAATACTGAACCTGGAGTAAGTACAATGGGGTGCAAAGTGGCTCGCCTTTTTCTGCATACAATATCACTAGTTTGATTAAGATCCCTAGGCCCGGCACGATGTCAGAGGAGAAACGTCCAAACAGCCACGGAAGAAAGAATTATGAAAGACTTTTAATTAAAGTTAATCAAGTTTTAAGGTCTCTACCCTGTCTCGTTCCGGCACTTCAACGAAACCCCTTCCCCTCGCGGCGGTTGTTCCTTTCTTCCAGACTGACAGACGCACATAGGAGTAACTCGACCTAATTCCTGGTCATAAGTCGATTTTTTTTTTACTTTTTGAGACGCTGCCATATCTGTGTATCTATCTATCTTCTCTCTCTTTTTTGTTCTAGAGAAACAAAAAAAAAGATTGGAGAACCTTGTGCCTTTAAATTCCGCCATAATTGACTATCTTTGACAGATACGCGTATTTCGACTACCACTTGCAGTCTTGTTCAGTATCAGTTAAGCTGTGAGTACACAGTGCGTGCAATGTATGAAAGTTTGTGCAAATTGCACGAATGTTCGCGCGAACTATGAGCGGTTCCACGCGAAATCGTCCATAAAATGCTGAAATCTGACATGTACCATTCCGATTTGGATGAAACTGCGCAGATGTATTAAGTATATGAGACGAAAATTATCTCATATAATTGGGGATCGTTTAGAAACGAGAGTAACTTCTGATAAGGGCGTATGTATTTTTAGCACCACCATTTTAAAAAAATTGTACCTCGGAAACCGTTTGTTATAGAGAAAAAGTGTCTGAGGAGGGATGGTAGACAATCAAATAGGCTTTGTAAAAAAAATATACACTGAAAAAAAAAATACTTTTATTTTCATGAAAAAATCGAAATTAAACCTTTAAACACAAATTGCAAAAAATAGGTATCTTCGATTTTTTTTTTCAAATTTTTTCTGTAAAATTTCAATGTAAAACCAGATGTTTTAAGCACAGTTTCAACATGGTGCAATCTAAAATAAAAAAAAATTTCTAAGAGCAACTTTTGGTGCATTTCTGAAAATTCAATTTCTGGCCGTAGAAAAGACATTTTGATGCTGTAATATGATTCTTTATCCAAATACAATTCAAAATTCTAATATCAATGATCTTCCTATAAGTAACCGCTTCAAGATATTTGGGATTGAATTATATTAATATCATAAAACTTAAGAAAATACGCCCGTTTCTTACATTATTCCAGATGCTCCATCAACAATGTTTCTCTTCCCACATTTATATCCCATCTACTTTTTCTTTGACATTTAGACGGTTGGATGAACTGTTCGAAAGATACAGGATGATTGTTGGAATATTAGATTGTGGTCGAGATGTGACGTACGGCCACGAAACCTAGATAGGAAACGCATATAAAAAATCTAGTTCAAGCACTAAGAGAACAAAGAATTCGTTGAAGTACGTATGTATCGCTATGTACCCGCTAGTGTTTTGAGCGAAACAGAGAATGTGCCCCGAGCGAGCCGAGCGCTTGATCAAATATTGTTTTCATTGCCTCCGTATTTGTCTTGGTGCGTTTGACGGATCATTTTGGAGGGATTGGTGGCGGCTAATAATATTGTTACATATTGTTATTGTTACTTCTCAACAATTCGTTTATTTGTGTAAGTGTCAAAGATAATGTTGATGGGACATTATTGCGCATTTCATTCACCACTGGACTCCGCAGTTAGTTTTTATAAGTGAGGGAAGGAAAATAAAAGTGCGATTCTGCATCCAATCTTGTTGGTGTCTACAGCGCACTCATTCATAATAAATCATAGAATAAGTGCGCTGAAAACACCAACAAGATTTGATGCAGGATCGCACTTTTATTTACATTCTCGCACTTATGAAAACTGACTGCGCAGTCCAGTGGTGAACGAAATACCCAATAATGTGGGAAGAGATTAACGTAACATTGTTGATGGAGCATCTGGAATAATGCAAGAAACGGGCGTATTTTCTTAAGTTCTATGATATTAATATAATTCAATCCTAAATATCTTGAAGCGGTTACTTATAGGAAGATCATTGATAGGGTAGGTGTACCAATTATGGATGCAATATGTCAACAGTAGTAATAAAAATCAAGTTGTAACCGCGTTTCTAAAACGCAAGCATGACTTGTTGGTGTCAATTACTAGTTTAAAGCCTTGCGAATCTGTTGATTTAAACAGTTTTAGTACTAAATTGACTTAAAGCTTCTAAAAATGGATTTTGAAAAGCGTTGTCTTTGTACCAATTATGGCAATAGCGTTCCTAGCATTCGACATAAAAGTGTACCAATTATGGACTATCGAATATTTGCACGAAATGAACTCAAACGTCATGAAGAGCGAATGATAATGCAACGCTTATATGTAATGAAGATATCGCTCATAAAATTTTCCAAAAATTTTGGGTTAAATATATGTTAAATCAATTTTTTGCAATGGGTTCATGGGAGAAAATTAATTTTCGAAAAAGAAGTCAAAATGTAGTGTAAATGCAAATTATGATACAAAACAGCATTAATGATCACACATTACCTTTCCAGTGCCAATTTTTAACGAAAAAAGAGGGAAAATTCAAAAATCGAGTGTCGCTGAAAACCCCTCTCTATCATGAAATTAGCATCTTCCGCTCGCGAACGTTTTCAAACGTGTGATTGAAAAATCTTAGTAATTGAGTACAAAACATGAAGATAATGCCTTACCGAACCGTCCCGTCGTGGAAGTCACCAGTAAAATAGCTTTACTTCTTTTATTTTACTGATCAAAAAATGTAAACAAACCGCCTCCAGAGTATTGCCATAATTGGGCTCTCATACACTCTTTGTACCAGTTATCGACATAGTGGAAATAACACGATTTCCAACTTAAAACAGTAAAATTGATTGCATACCAGCTAAATTTATTCATTTGTTCTCACTAGGTAATATACATTCATCGGTTGAAACAGTTTATCCGGATGAAAACATACATTTCGTAACGGAGGTCCCTTAGCCAACTGCTAAGAAGGTGACATATATGTGAGGCAAAATTTTCAAATGTTCATTTTTCGAAGCTTATTGCACGAATGTTCTTTTCAAGGTTTAGTTACCATCAAAAACAAATAGTTTAATCATTCCTGTGAATATAAGCCATTATAGTCTAGTGAAACAATAAGAAAAATCTCTTTTTGTTCCCACTATTGCCATAATTGGTACTATAGCCATAATTGGTACTTCTACCCTATTAGAATTTTTAAAACGCCTTTTCTATAACCAGAAATTGAATTTTCAGAAATACACCAAAAGTTGCCCTTAGAAAAACTTTTTTATTTTAAATTGCACCATGTTGAAACTGCCCTTCAAACATGGGATATTAATGTGGAAAGAGATAAACGTAACATTGTTGGTGGAGCATCTGGAGTAACTTATGAAACGGGCGTATTTTCTTAAGTTTTATGATATTAATATAATTGAATCCTAAATATCTTGAAAACGACTAGTTTTAGGAAGATCATTGTTATAAGCATTTTGAATTGTTTTTGGGTGAAGAATCATATTACAGCATCAAAACGTCTTTTCTACGGCCAGAAATTGAATTTTCAGAAATGCACCAAAAGTTGCTCTTAGAAAAACTTTTTTATTTTAGATTGCACCATGTTGAAACTGTGCTTAAAACATCTGGTTTTACATTGAAATTTTACAGAAAAAATTTGAAAAAAATCGAAGATACCTATTTTTTTGCAATTTGTGTTTTAAGGTTTAATTTCGTTTTTTTTTCATGAAAATAAAAGTATTTTTTTTCAGTGTATATTTTTTTTACAAAGCCTATTTGATTGTCTACCATCCCTCCTCAGACACTTTTTCTCAATAACAAACGGTACAATTTTTTTAAATGGTGATGCTAAAAATACTTACGCCCATTTTGAACCTCGCCTTATTTTTGAGAAGGGCGTATCGGAAAACACATAGGGGAAGTGGTGGTAAAATGAACAGGGGTGGTAAAATGAACAGGGGTGGTAAAATGAACAGGGGTGGTAAAATGAACACAGTGCCTTTTACCAAGAAAAAACAAATTTCGATGAATGTTTATAACGCACGGAATATTGAGAGCATAAATCTGAGTGTTCGAGTTGATACGTAGGTCAATTGAAATGAAAAAAACCAACAAAAACTGAAATTTTAGTAAACCACGTTTGAAAATTAGAACTGACGTAACTTTTAGCTCAAAAGACTTGAGGTTTTTCAGTGAGGTGTATATCGTTATGATATGATGTCAAATTTGATACCTTTAGAATTCTTTTTGAATGGGTTACAATCATTAATGTATATATTTCCGGTGGGGCAATGAAAATTTTCAGAAATATTTGTTTTGCTCGCGTTTTTTGCGTGGTGTTCATTTTACCACCAACCGCTGTTCATTTTACCCACACAGTGCAGGTAAAATGAACATTTGCATCGCTTTTTGATAGCGATGAAAATATGTGAAAATTTAGCTATTTTAGTCTGAATCAATGTCGCTGCTATAGATTACATCCCTATTTTTGATGTTGTGCAATAGAACTATACCAATTCCTCGTTTTTCTATAAGAAACAAGATGATTTTCTTAAGGTGTTCATTTTACCACCCCTTTCCCTAGGAAATCTTTAAAAAACTGTAACTCGAAAACGGTTTGTCCAATCGATTTGAGATCTTCTACAAAGTTGTAGGTATTGCTTAGAACTATATGGAGAAAAATATGCACGGTAAAAAATAGTTACAGATTATTTTTTATTTCAAAAACAAAATTTTAAAATCGATTTTCTCCAGAAACGCAGTTGCGATTTTTTCTATTTGTTTCGGATATGTTTTAGGGGACAATTTATGTGATTTATTGCACAATGTTTCAAAATGGAAGAATTATGGACAAAAAAGTTATGATTTTTTAAAAAATCACAGATTTTGAAAAAAAAAATCGAAATAGAGGAAAACAATATTTTTTATGTGATTATTTGAAAGTACAGAAAAATTGCAATCGAAAAGTACTTAGGTATTTTTTTTCTAGATTGCATCAATTTCGAGATATACTCATATTTATATAAACTTTTCAAATAAAAAAGAGTAAAATAGGCCCTTTTCAAACATATGTTGTGTTTCTCCATTCCAGAAATATTTTATTTTGATTGAGTGAATCGTAGCTGAATTATTTTTTGTTGGATCAAAACCTATATACTAAAGTATTTAAAAAAGTATGCACGGTAAAAAAAAATATAAACGACATTTTCAAATGAAAACTTGAAGTTCATTGTTCTTAAAAACCGCAAAATTGATGTTTTTAATTTTTGGATATGTTTTGCAGCATATTGTTTGTAATTTCTTGCACAATGCCTGAAAACGAAAATTTTTTGGATAAACAAAAAATTATTTAAATAAATAAAACGAATTTATGAAAACGATATTTTTGGTGCGTTTTAATACATCTTGAACTGATATAACTCATTGCGAAAAAATGATATTTGTACAGCTTCACGCACAACAAAAAAAAAACCTCTGTAAAACGCCTCCTTAATCCACAATATAATGCTGTAGCTTCTTTCGTAGCACGTCAATTTCACATGCAAATAAACGTCACCTACAATCACTGAACAATCACTGTTGATACACCACTAATGCTCTCACGGTTTCAGACTTACCTTATATACTACATAGGTACTTCACACCACGAAGTTTTTGTACCGCATTTTTTTTTTTCAATAAACAGTGATAAAACTTGACAACATAGCGCATTATTTTTGTACCCATGAAGTACTTTAAAAAAAACATCGTTTTTCTTTTATTCATTTACCATGTCCAAATGTATGGGTATGGGAAAAACGTGTTTGTTCATCATACCTACTAACACAGGCAAAAGTGGTGAAAACCCTTGTGGAGCCTGTTTAGTAGAATGCCTGTAAATATACAAAAAGATGAGTAGTACTGTTCTTTTTAATTCTACTATTGTATCCTTCGACAGATACGCGTATTTCAACATCAACTGTAAAGCCGTATTCAGTGTTGTGTACTTGACTTGACTTGGTTTGTGTTGTTGGAATCAAAATAAAATTTTCCGGAATGGAGAAACACGAAACATGTTTGAAAAGCGCCTATTTTCCTTTTTTTATTTGAAAATTTTATATAAGTATGAGTATATTTCGAAATTGCTGCAACCTAGAAAAATTTTACTTAAGTACTCTTCCAATGCATTTTCTGTACTATCAAATAAACACATAAAGAAATATTGTTTTCCTCTATTGCGATTTTTTTCAAAATTTGTAATATTTTATAAAATATAACTTTTTTGTCCATAACTCTTCCATTATGAAACATTGTGCAATAAATCACATAAGTTGTCCCCTAAAACATGTCCAAAAATAATAAAAATCACAGATGCATTTTCATAGAAAATCGATTTTAATTTTTTTTATTTAAAAAATCTGTCATTATTTTTTACCGTGCATATTTTTTTCCAAATAGTCCTAAACAATACCTACAACAACAGCCAAATGTATCCAAAAATAAAAAAAACATCAATGTTGCGGTTTTTAAGAACTATTAGCTTCAAATTTTCATTTGAAAATATCGTTTATATTTATTAGCGTGTTTCAATACTTAAGCATAGATGTTTTGATTAAACGATAAACGATTTAGCTACGATTTGCTCAATCAAAATAATTTTTCTCTGGAATGGAGAAACACGAAATATGCTTGAAAAGGGCCTATTTTTTTTTTATTTGAAAATTTTATATAAATATGAGTATATCTCGAAATTGATGCAACCTAGAAAAAATTTACTTAAGTACTTTTCGATTGAAATTTTTCTGTACTTTCAAATAATCACATAAAAAAATATTGTTTTCCTCCATTTCGATTTTTTTTTTCAAAATCTGTAATATTTTAAAAAATCTTAATTTTTTTGTCCATAATTCTTCCATTTTGAAACATTGTGCAATAAATCACATAAGTTGTCCCCTAAAACATATCCAAAAATACAAAAAATCAAAACAGCGTTTCTGGAGAAAATCAATTTTAAAATTTTGCTTTTGAAATAAAAAATAATCTGTAACTTTTTTTTACCGTGCATATTTTTCTCCATATAGTCCTAAGCAATACCTACAACTTTGTAGAAGATCTAAAATCGATCGGACAAACCGTTTTCGAGTTACAGTTTTTTAAAGATTTGCCATGCATTTTCCGATACGCCCTTCTCAAAAATAAAGCGAGGTTCAAAATGGCGGTCTGAAAGTGCATGATGGCATTTTTGGTTATAAAGAATCTGTATGCAAATTTTCAGGCGATTCAAAATAAACAAAAATAATCGGGTTTGCGAAACGGCGTGGAACCGCTCCGTGGTGTTTTCTTTGCTTCGGGATATCGTTTTTACTACCACTGAAAAAGAGACATCTTTTTAGTTTTGAATATCGCTCTATTGTTCGGAATATCCATTTTTTTTCCTCCAAGAATTCCTCTAAACATTCCTCCAGGGATTTACCAGACATTTTTCTTGAGAATTGTTCTGAATAGTAATTTTTTTTCCTCCAAGAATTCCTCTAGAAATTCCTCCGGAGATTCCCCCATTCCTCTAGTATTCACATCGGAAATAACCTCGAAAATTCATCCAGGAATTCCTTCAAGATTCTTTCCAGACACTCTTTTTCTGAAAATTTTTTTTAGAGACATACCTGGATGATTTCCTGGAGCAATCCCTGACTAGGTGAACCTCTAGAAAAAATATGGACAAATCTATGCAGGAATTCATTGAGGAATCTCTAGAAAAATCCTTAGAGGAACTTCTGAGAGAACCTCTGGTTAAATATCTGAAAGAAACACTCGAAATCGAAGTCTTTGGGAGAATACCCGGCGAAATTTCTTTAGGAATTCCTGGCACTATTTTTGGAGGAACCCATGAAGAGAGTTTTGTGGGGTAACCCGTGAAGGAATTCCTGAAAAAAATGGCTTAAGAAATTTCAGGAGGAATCCTTGCAGAGAATTTCTTAGATGAGCCCAAAGATGAGACTCTGGAAAAAAAATCTGTAGGAATCTCTGAGTAAATTGCATTTGTGGAGGCATCTTTCGAAGGAATTCCTGGAGCATTTCTTTACTGTAGAGGCATCCCTAGAAAAATTCCAAAAATAATCGTTGGAGATTTTTTTTGTGCTTTATTGTAGAGACTTTTAGACCTGAGCTGGCTCATCTCTGCGATGGAGAATTTGCTAATTTTCAGAAGAAACACCAACACCCTGTAGAAAGAATCTCTGGAGAAATTTTTGAAGGAATCCCTGGAGGTTTTTCTAGAAAAAAATCCTGGAGTAATGGAATCGGAACCGCTTTAAAATATAAGGTTGTGTTCGAAGGTTCTTTTTAAAGAAATTCTTTGATTACAGGGATTTTTTTTAGGTCTCAGGGATTCCTCGCTACTATAGAGATTTTAAGGAATTCATGGAAAAATCTCCTGAAGGAATTTCGGCAAACATCTCCCGAAAATTCCTGTAGTCATTATTCGAGAAATCCCTGAGGTAAATCAGAACAAATCCCTGGAGCATTTCTTGAAGGAATCTTTGGATATATTTCTGAAGGAATTAATGCATTAGGTTAAAAGAAGTTTTTAAAGTAATTGATGGAATGGAATACTTGAGGAAACCCCTGATGGTATACTGAATGAATACTTGGAAGAATTCCAGAAAGAGTTTCTGCAATAATCGGAACTGAATTTCCATTACTATTTCAAAGAATCAGACAATTCGGCCGAGAAAAACTACCCATGACTCAGTGAATCCTGGAAGTGCCCAAGTGGTTTTGCACCCCATTATTATTTATTAGTCATAGAAACACCATGTCATTTTGTAAATTAAAACTATCTCATGTTTCTAGGCCACGATTTTGAACCTCTATCAAGTACCAGTTTTCATGACATTTTCAAGATTTATGCTTGATCTGTAAAAATAACTACAATAACAACTTTATTTATATCCATTATTCGAATTGGTCGGTGTTCAAACATACTGAACCAAGTGTTTTTATTGGTTTCAGAAAAATGTATCCCCGGCATTCGAAATATGAAAATATTTGCATTATTTTCTAAAGTAACGAAACCTTTCTTTTTTTATGATACAACTGTATCAAAATAGCAATGGAGAAATCAGAATAGATGGAGTTGTCAACGTTTTTCTAGAGCTCCAAAAAAATACCTAGTCCGGTCTGTCTGAATACCGACCAATTGTGGGTCACAAGCAGGGCTGAGCATTTTCGAAAGCATTATGCGAAACACGAAGGCATGGCTGTGTCGCTTCGATGGTGACGAACAACTGCGTCGCTTCAACAAGAAAGGTGAAATGAAAGAGTAAGAATTTCGTTTCATTTTATTTCAATCCATCAAAATGTTTAAAATTGAATTTCATCTAGCATTTGCAAAAGTAATGCATGTTCGCAGCGGTGAGGCTCCGATTAATGACGCGCGTTGCACAAGCAGCGCGAAAGAAAGGAGAGACTACGCTTGCTGTGATGGAAGGAAAGGTTTGTCGGTTTGAAACGAAGCAGTAGAGTTTCAACTGAAAGGCAATCACGATTCAGTCAGCTGGGGACTGAAAATGCTTTTAATGGAATGAAATTGTACGGCCCTGGTCACAAGTATTGTAGGAGCGATTTACGGCAAATTTTCTTTTGATATTTGCGTTCTATAGTGATATATGATGATTGGCAAGTCACCCACCGTTGCAAGTTATTCCATTTAGTACTTTCAAAAAACATTTCCAATATTTCTTCTTAAATTAGCCCAATGATTTTTTTTGTTTCCAAATTTTCCTTCAGGGATTGCACTATGAATCACACCAGGGATTTGTTCTTCAATTCTGTTCAGGAGTTCTACCAGAATTTCATCCCAATTTTCCTCAACCAATTTCTACTAGAATAAGTCCAGAAATACATTATAGGTCTTTCAATTATTCTTCTATTTCCGATTTGGTTTGGAAATTGTTTTAGTAATTCTTAAAAATCATTACATCCCAGCCAAGATAGAGTCGCCTCTTAGATTAATTTTGTGTTATATAATATCGAACATTTCTCGTAGAACTGATTCTGAAATTGTTCACATGTAAAATTATTTGAAAAATATATGTCAAAATTCTTGAAAATATCCAGTAAAAATGTCCCAGAGCAATTCATTACAAATTCACTGAAGGAAATTCAAAAATAAATCTTTTGATAAGTCTATCTAATATTTGAAAAAAAAATCTGGGAATCTCGAGAAACTTTTATAATAATCTTTAAAGAATGTATAGCCCAATTGGTAAAGGAATGGTTGGAAGTTGTTACTCAATGAGTAGTTAGGCTTCTAGGAAACAGTAGTGGATTTATGCGTAGAAATATATGTTGCGAAATTCATGTAGTATTTTTTTGAATCAGAAGAAATACTTTTGAGAACACGTGAAGAAGTGCTTTGATAGAGCAGTCTTTATGAACGTTAACGTTTAACAATCCATCTTCACTGCTTTTGAAGTTTTTATCATTAAAACTTCAAAAGCAGTTTCCCTGAGACTTGTTCACTGAAAATGTGTTCACTTTACTTCGGTTGAAGATACATATAGAATACAGTGAACACATTTTTAGGTAAACGTTGTCGATCTCAAACGAAAAAAAAACTGCTTTTGCTTTTGCTGCCCCCTAATACCTTTTGAACGAATTTATCCAGTATTCGGGATCTGTAATGTTATATTCTCTATTCAATTGAATTGAATTTTATAAGTGGGTAATCCGTTCTTGAAAGAACTCTTAGAAAAGTCACATCCTACGCAAAATCTTCGTAGATATTTTTACTTAAAGGCCTGGTAGTGGTATTCGTAGCATCAGATCCTAGACTAGCTTTTCCATAGCAAACTCTGGGATAAATATGAAAACTGCTTGGGGGCCCAGATAGCCGTAGCGGTAAACGCGCAACTATTCAGCAAGACCAAGCTGAGGGTCGTGGGTTCGAATCCCACCGGTCGAGGATCTTTTCGGGTTGGAAATTTTCTCGACTTCCCAGGGCATCGAGTATCTTCGTACCTGCCACACGATATACACATGCAAAAATGGTCATTGGCATCGTAAGCTCTCAGTTAATAACTGTGGAAGTGCTCATAAGAACACTAATCTGAGAAGCAGGCTCTGTCCCAGTGGGGACGTAACGCCAGAAAGAAGAAGAAGAAGATGAAAACTGCTTAAAAGAATCATCAAAAAACAGTTTTGGAAGATTTTAGAAGAAACGATTTAAACAACAGCGCGAAGCATTGGATAAAGCACTTGAAAACTTTGTAGATCTGTCGAGTTAATTTTCTAGGAGTGTGATTTATGAATATCTAGAGGATTCACTAGTGTAACTTTTCTCTGTAATATATAAAACTGCCCGGAAATTAAGAACGCAACAAGGATCTCTGGAAATTTGCAGAAATATTCCCATATAAATGTATAGCAAGAAACCTTGAATGATATTCTATATAGTTTTCATGATGATTGTCTTTAACCCGTATAGGCCTGAGTGAAAGCAAAAATTATAAAACCCTCACCGCTCAGCGAATTTTTAATGGATTCAAATGATTTTTTGTCAGTATACTGGCACACATATTTAGTTTCTAGAAGTGGACAGAGGAACGCGGAAATATTCTTGTGGCCGGAGTATTTCCGGTGGATCACTGGGTCAGGTCGGGTGAGAAGGGTACTGTGCGTTTGTGCCCCTGAAGGTAGGCAAATTTGAAGACACAGATAATTTCTGGAATCGGCTATAATGTGGCCACTATATGACGGAATTTTAGACAAATTGCATCAGTGCAAACTTTTTGAGAAACGATTGAATTGGATAACTATGAGTTCTGCATTTGATTAATCCTACAAATGACCGTTTTCAAGTCCAGGGACGCCTCAAACTTATAATAAAGTGGCCAATTTGAATCTGAACATCTGTGCCAAGCTTATGGGAACGCATTTTAGTGCATAATAATGTTTAATTTCTACTTTTCGAGAGATGAAACGGTTTAGTATCCAACAAATCTACTGCCAGTTCTTCTGGGCATTAAGTCCAAATGGCCACATCAGGTATATTTTAAACGGTGCAAAACTCTTAATTTATAATGTTGAATATCAGATCCTAATGATTTATGCAAATTAAAATGATTGTCATTGCAAATAAATAAAGGTAACTTGGCATGTCTCAGAAAATAGCCCTTTTTTACCCGACTTGACCCAGAGACCCACCGGAATAACTCTGGCCACAGGAATATTTCCGAGTTCCTCTGGCCACTTCCAGATACTAGATATGTGGGCCAGTGAACTGACAAAAAATCATTTGAATCCGTTAAGAACTCGCTGAGCCGCGAGGGTTTCCGTTATTTTCTTTCACTCAGGCCTATACGGCCTATTACGGGATGAATCCGTAAAGTCCATGCTTGATTATACTCCTCAACATCATCAGAGCTCGGTGACATACTCTAGAGCAGCGTGCTGCCTTTGCCTCTTTGTGAGGGAGCGAAAAAAATGCTAAGCAGAGAGGCAACGAAAATTGAGCGAGGAAGATGCAGCACAAAATACACCATAGCACGGTAAAAAGACACAAGGTATTATACTCCGAAAAATGACATTTGGCAGTGACGTCATTCCTATCGCAAACTCGAATGAGTGCAACAGAAATCAAGGCCTGCTCTCCTTAGCGATTGTCAAGGCCTGATGCTTGTCGATGGGAATAAAGACACATGTTTTGACGGAAAAGCGATGTTTACACGTGGGAATAGCCTACCTTGTTGTGTATACCGTGCACCAGAGTTAAAATCCATCAAAACATATTGCCGAGGGCTGTCTTGCTCGGGCGGGACATTTAAGAGTTTTTTTTGAAGCGTGAGTAAAGATGAGAGAGAGAGTACCAAACATAATCCTCGCCTTTCTCACTCGAACTGCTTGAGGATCTATGTTAAAAATGTTGAGTTCATATTTTTCTCCTCAGAAAAGCGGCAAAATCGTCTTCTCTTTGCATCGCAGAAGAGTTTCTAAATAAGATACTTTGAATACAGCAACAGCAGCCAATTGAAGTAACATTTTGACGAAACATGATTTTACCACACATTGGTTGCTACCTAGAACGGGACGTGACAGCTCAATAAGACTGCTCTATTGTTTTTCAGTCGATAGCCTTGACGATACAAAAGCCAGTGCTACCAGTATCCTTTTGAAGCAAATCTTGCAAACAAGTTCAAATATTAAGGCTAATAATTTGGTTTTTCTCTTGCACGTTTTATTCATTCAATGCAATAGAGGATGCTAGTATTTTTTAATATCATGTTTATATTCAAAACCAGCGATATTATTGAAGAAAACTAGTATCACGGCCGGGCTTGCAACAATGTGCCCTGTTGTAAACCAACTCGAAGATGTGAAAGTAGGCTTTTGCATAAACGACCAATGAGAAGTGGTCTTTTTTGACAGGTAATAGGGGACTGCACGCCGTGGTTGCTAAGGTAAAATTTTCTATGTGCTTGACGTTTACGGTTGAGACTTAGAAAATTTTTGTCGGCGTTGGTGAAGCAACTTACCTATGCAACGCTTCCTGAGGTTTTTCCTGGGCACATCCACGTGTTGAATGATGTTGATAGGTCTCTATCAGGACAAACGAACGTGATATTTCGGCTATTGCTAATACAGGTAAAGTAGCGGTAAATCGTGCAAACCGCTGATTGGAAATGCTGAAAGTTCGGATGCATCCACGCATTGTGCGTGGATAATTATTGAGAAGTGTGGTACTATTTCCATGCTAAGTACCGACAGGGTGGAGCACGGTGTAATCGGTAAACTTTGCACTACCATATCTTAGCTGATAAGCGTTGAAGACCGATTGAAATTGTATGCAACCATGAATGAGAACCGTACACAAAATTTGCCCATCTCCCGCTTGTTCCATGTAAGTTAGTTATTCCGAAACTGGCTTTGGGCCGTTCTTCGACCATTTAGTTGAGTACTGTCTTCGGGAGAGTTGTACAAGACAGTGCTCGCTTCCTTTCAGGATATGTCATGGTAAGAAAAAATCACAACTACGTGGCACTTGATCATATGGATGCAATCGTTCGTCCAACAGTAAAAATTCGTTGCACCAACATCACATTTTTCCACATACTTTGGGATATTCCTGACTGCATCCCCGAGTGAATCCTTAAGACAATGATGATCATCCTGCGGCCCGGGAGCTGAATGTAGCCCTCGAGGCCCAAGGATGCAGTCCACGGAATATATTTGGATAAAATTCATCGGTTTTTAAAAATGAAGGCATTAGTTTTTGTATATGCAAAATTCTATATTATAATCATATATTATAAATTAGCATAAGAGACCATTGTTTTACTTAAACTTAAATTCAAAAATTTAACATGATCCAATGTAAAATACCCTGTGATTTTTTGTCTATGAAAACAAAAACGATTTTGGTTGAAAAAAAAAAAAACATTTAGCAAAGGTTACCAAAACAAAAATTAACAAAGAATTTCAGAGGTACATTGTACTTTTCTGATAGTTAAGAATATATCTTTACATTCATAGTAGAATGAACATGGTTGCTTATCGCTGATTAAATGCCAAAACTTCAAATAATAATAATTATAAAAAAACATGATAGCGGGCCTAAATATGGATATGAGTCTTGTACTAATATTTTGGGTTATCTTTTTCATATTTTATTGATACAAAGGTATTTCTTTTGTGTAATTATACACCTCAAACCGAAATTTGTGAATTGGTAAATCAAAGTTTACAAAAATCTGAAAAATATTTCCATAAAATCAATAAAACATTTAAAGCAGAACAAATTGAAAGTGATCAGCAGGTTTAAAGTAAAAACGTTTTGAGTAAGATTATATAGGTTAATCACTTCTTGCATGTTAAGATTTATACAGGAACCACAATTTTCTAAGACGTATTACAATCCGTTTACATCTTGAATA
Source organism: Aedes aegypti (assembly GCF_002204515.2). Lineage (NCBI taxonomy): Eukaryota > Metazoa > Arthropoda > Insecta > Diptera > Culicidae > Aedes > Aedes aegypti. The sequence goes on from NC_035107.1 coordinate 2,546,420, forward strand.
ATTCATAATCAATCAAGAAATTTAACCTTAGTAAGGACCTTGGGTATTTTTCGACCCATTTCAAAACTCAAATCAATGTAACTTTTGATTGGATTAACCTAGCCATTTGAAATTTTCTGACAATTTACACAACTATTTTTACAAATCCTTCAGGGATTCACCTTGAAGTTTATCTAGAGGAGTGTTCTGAGCCTCAAAAAATACCTTCGGGGATCTTTCCAAGAATTCCCCTAGAAATTCTTCCAGAAATTCCAACGTGAGTTCCTCCAGGAATTTCTTCAAAAATAATCCCAAGATTTTTTTCAGGGATTCCTTCCAGCATTTTTCCAGAAACTTTTGCTATGAAGAATTTTTTGAAGAAATCCGTAGAAAAAATCCTACAGAAATACTTGGGAAAACTTCAGAAGTAGACCCAAGAGGAACCTATAGCAAAAATATTACGAAATCCCTGTAGTATTTTATGGAGGAATCCCTAGAAGATATTCTTTGAGCATATATTGTTATATTTCTGGAAAAATCCCTGGAGAAATTCTTGCCGGAGTTTTTGGAGGGATACCCGGGAAGAACCATAAAAGGGGTTTTCTGGAGTTATCTCTGGAGAAATTTCTGAAGAAACTGTTGGAAAATCTCGGAAGCAATGCCTGGAAAAATTGCTGAAGTAGTCCTTGGAGACATACCTAGACTCATCTTTGTAGAAATCCCTGGAGAAAATGCCTGGAGTATCCTTGGACAAATTTTTGGAAGAATTAGTGTAGATGTTTTGCTGAAGAATTTTCTGACTTTCTTTTTCAGCAAAAAAAAAACCCTGGAATAATCCTTGGACGTATTGCCAAAGTTCTTCCTAAAGAAAATCCTAGGGATTTTTTTGAGAAATTTCTTACTAAATTCTCTGAAGAGTTCCTGGAGAAATAGATACCGTAGATTTTTTTTTTCTATCTTTATTAACGAGATTTTTAGCCTTAGGCTAGTTCATCTCGGGACCAACGGCTTTGCGTCCCTTCCGAAGGAAGTCGTCACTAAAATTTTTTGGTGACTATCTCGGGGATGGGATTCGATCCCAGGTCCTCGGCGTGAGAGGCGTGTGTTCTAACCACTACACCAGGTCCGTCCCCTGAAGATACCGTAGAGATTTTAATAATATTGTGAATGATAAAACGACCTACTGGGTGGCAATGCAACGTTATACAATAAGTTTCTGTAGAAACATTTGGAGGGATCTGAGAGAGTTCCTGGCAAAATCCCTGCAGGAATTATTAGGGATAATCTAGGAGAATTACTAAACAATGCAAAATTGGATGAGTATCAGCAGAATTCCTAAAACAGTTCCAGAAAAATATCATAATTATGAAATAAATGATAATATTGAGGAATTCGTAAAGAAATCTCTGGACACATTTCTCTAATTGAATTTCCTCCAGGATAAACTTTATACCGAAACCACCTTTCTAAGATTGGTTCCGATAGGGCTCTGGGAATTCAGTAATACGTCCAGAAATTCTGCCAGAAGTTCCTCCAGGGATTTCACAGGGGTTCTTTTTTCCCGAGAAGGTTCCTATGGAATTCCTATAGGAATACTTCCAATCATTCCTCCAGTATTTTGTTTGCTAGTATTCCACCTGGAATTTATCCAATAAATTCTCTAGGGTTTACTGCAGAGATCCTTTCAGAGATTCTTGAAGCGATTTCTCATGGTATTCTTTTAGAGATTCCTCCAGAAATTCTTCAAGAGACTTTTCCAAGGGCTCTTCCAATAAAAACTTTATATAGATTCTTGCCAAGATGACCCCATGGATTTGTCCAGGAACTCCTCCAAGGATTACTCCAGAAATTCTTCCAAGCATACTTGCCACCTCAAGGGATTCTACTAGAAATTACTTCACGAATTCATCTAAGGGTTCACTCTTCAGAAATTCTCTAAAAATCGAAAATCGCTACAGGATTTACTACCTGTATTTTTACAGGAAATTTTTCCAGAAAAAAATACCGAATCATTGTAAGTTTCCATTCAGGAAGTCAATTGCAGGATTCTCTGTAGGGATTCCTAATATATCTTTGAACATTTTTTGGAGGATCCTAAGTGAATTAATGTCTGGAAAAATTTGTAAAGTGGAATATCTGGAAATATTCCTGTAGAAATTTCGATAAATTGCTGAAGGAATCCATGCAGGCCTCTCTGCAGGAATCTCTGGAGTGAACGAATAGGGACCAATCGGAACTGATATTAAAATACGGTTGTGATTGAAATTTTTTAGATGAATCTCTAGAGAAATTGTTGTAGAAATTCCTGATGATAGGCTGGAAGGAATCCCTAGATATATCCATGAATAAATCTCTGGAGGAATTTGTGGAGTAATCATTTGAGACATCTCTGCAGAAAGCTCTGAGCAATTTCAAAATATATCACTGGAGGGAATCCTGAAGGAATCACTGAAAAAATCACAAACAAATCCTTGAAGGCATTTCTGGAGGAATCACAGGAGGTTTTCTTTGAGCCCTAGCTGACCCGTTCCCAAAACTGTTGTTGCGGTTGGGTTTTTTTTTAATGTAGAGTTAAAATATCTCTTGACTTTAAGGTAAAATTTAGAAAATTATGATTCATGGACTGATACCAACTGATTTTATTATCAAATATAACTAATTTGGCTGTTTCGAAAACAATTCCGGGTATCCTGATATTTTCCTTGCCGTTTATTTAAATCTGGATAAAATATCATGAATTTTGACCTATCGTTTTATTTTAGTATAAGATGGTTTGAAAATGGTCACACCCTATAGGAACCAGTTGCGGAATATCCCGGCTAAATCTTACTGTTGTAAGAGGACCACTCTTGATCCTTTTCTACATTTGAATAAATAATCATGAAACTTGATCCGTCGTATCATTGCGTATGAATTTTTGAATACGATAACTATCAGTTCCCTCTGAAATAAATTTCAGGTTTGTGTCTATTAAAAGAATTTTATAAACAATCTCTGAAAGAATTTTGTCGTTTTAATTTTTGTTGAAGTATCCTAATAAAAATTTGAAGGTATTTGTAGAGGAAACCAAAAGGAAATTTCTGAAAACAATTCTTGAAGAAAATATCAATGTCTGAAAGAGTTTTTGAAAGAACCTGCAGATATTTTTAACAAAAACATTCAATAAAAAAAACTAAAAAACTTCAATATTCAAATTTGAGATTATTTTGTTCAGTTTTATTGATAATTATAAACTGTTCTATTAGTTGACTGTATAATTCGTTTACATAAAAATAAAAATTAATAAAAATTTCCAGGAAGTAATTACTGGCTTCTTTCAAAACTATTTTTTAATATTGCTTCTGAAGCAGGTTTTTAAAGAAAAGATTTTTTAAGCAAATTTCTCAAAATTTCCTATGGATTATTTTCCGGTATTACTGCAAGAACCGATTAAGAATATGTTTCTCGGATTTCATTAGTAATTAACTCAAAATTAAAAACAATCAAGGAAAATGAAAAAATAAAAACAATCCTGATGGTTGCTGATAGTTTTCAATACGAATCTCAGCATTTCTCATCTAGGAGTTGTTTTAGGAGTTCTAACAGAATTTCTCCCCCGGTTTTTCCTCAAAAAAAAAAATCGAGAAGGATAACTCCAGAAATTTATTATGAGTCCTTCCTAAAATTCTTCCAGTGAATACTTTCTCCAACTCCGATTTGTTTATCTAGGAATTAAAAATAAAACATCTAAAAATTATTGGGATTGGAAAAATCCATCTTATATACGCCAGAAAACATTGCTTAAGATATCTCGAGAAACTGTTTAAACATTTTCAAAGATTGTATAGAATAGTGAGAAAGTGGTGAAAAAATTCCTGAAAGTACTAATGAAATGAAAAATTCCCTATAGGCTTCCAGGAAAAAAATGTAGATTTATCCGGGGAAATATACATTTAGAAATTAATAGAGTATATTTTTTGAATCAGAACAAATACTTTTACAAATTTATGGAGAAGTGCTTCAAGGAAGTTTTCTTCATAATTTCGTAAATATTCCTGAAAGAATCATTGAACAAAAAATATTTGAAGAAATCTCAGCAAAACCCCTGAAGGGATCCACATGAGCATTCTTAAAAGAAACTCAGGATATTTTTTTTGAGAAATCCAAAAATGAACCCCTAAAGTATCCCTAAATAATAGCATCCCTAGAAAAATTCCTGAAATCCGAAAGATATCCTGAAATAATTCAAAGACAAATTTATTGAGCTTGCCTGGAAATTATTAAATTAAAATTATTAAAATTATTGCCTGGAAAAATTATTTGAGCAATTCTAAAAGAGTCCCTAGAGCAACTTCCGAGGGATTTCCTGGGAGAATTCCTTGAGAAACTAATGGAGGTATTCCTTAATTAAAGCAGAGATCCCCAGAAGAATCTTTTTACTACAGGGATCCTCTAAAATTCCTTAAGAAAAATCTCAGCATGAATATTTTGACATTGACATGATCGAATAAAAATTCTTCTTCCACTTGAAATTTAAAAATTAATTGTTGTCCATGTTTTTCCAAATGTTTGAATCAGTTTCAATTTTGCTTTTCTGGGCTATGATGAACGCATAGAATCGTAGAAAATGTCCCCCGCGGATCCAAATACAAATAAACTTATAATAACATATCAGGTTGCCTCGTGGATGGGCTACATCTCGTCCGCATAATTTAATTGTATATCTCACCTATACTAAGCTTGCCAAGATCATACAAAGTATGTAAAAAAAATGTGATGTTGGTGCAACGAATTTTAACTGTTGGACGAACGATTGCATCCATATGATCAAGTGCCACGTAGTTGTGATTTTTTCTTACCATGACATATCCTGAAAGGAAGCGAGCACTGTCTTGTACAACTCTCCCGAAGGAAGTACTCAACTAAATGGTCGAAGTACGGCCCAAAGCCAGTTTCGGAATAACTAACTTACATGGAACAAGCGGGAGATGGGCAAATTTTGTGTACGGTTCTCATTCATGGTTGCATACAATTTCAATCGGTCTTCAACGCTCATCAGCTAATATATGGTAGTGCAAAGTTTACCGTTTACACCGTGTTTCACCCTGTCGGTACTAAGCATAGTACCACACTTCTCAATAATTATCCACGCACAATGCGTGGATGCATCCGAACTTTTAGCATTTCCAATCAGCGGTTTGCACGATTTTCCGCTACTTTACCTGTATTACCAATAGCCGATATATCACGTTCGTTTGTCCTGATAGAGACCGATCAACATCAGTCAACACGTGGATGTGCCCAGGAAAAACCTCAGGAAGCGTTGCATAGCTAAGTTGCTTCACCAACGCCGACAGAAATTTTCTAAGTCAAAACCGTAAACAACAAGGCCACGAAACGTCAAACACTTAGAAAATTTTACCTTAGCAACCGCGGCGTGCAGTCTCCTATTGGTTTCGATTTTGTACTTTGACCAGACACATCTTGTCTTAGATTGCTACGACCCTCATTCGTAGAACCGAATACGTCTTTGCTTGAACAGTTCGCGCGAACTTTGAACGATTTTATTTCGTGCATTACACGCGTATTGTAATCAAGGCTTTACTCGTTTCCAGTGGATTTCTTCGCAGTTACATTTCTCAAATGTTCCGACGTGTTTGTGTGGAATAATACTGCCGTGAATCGCAAGTCAGTCCCATCTGCATTTTCGTCAAAATTGAGTTGAGTTCAGTTTTCAACATATTTTCCAATGCTCTTTCATCTGCCCTAATGATAAAATAAGATTTGTTCGGAAAAAGTAGGAAAAAACAGCAAGTCAAAATGCCCCATAATGAAAAGTAACCGCATATCAGTCCCACTACAGAATTCCGCACCGTGCAACACAAAAATGAACCATGTTTTGATCATCTTTATATTTTCTCAAAAATATATAACGGTGAAAAGCAAATTGTGAAAGTTTCATTAAGATTTGAATCCTCTGGGATTTTTTCCTCCAATCCTCTGGATTTTTTTTGAATATTCATATGGAAAACGAGTTTGGAAACTTCACACCCCATTTTCTCAATGCCTACTTTGTACAGATGGGACTGACTTGCGATTCACGGCAGAATATGTGTGACAAAATTTACCGAGAAAATTAGAAAAACAGGAAAACTGATTTGACATTTTGTGTTGGAATTTTCATAGCCTACTCCATATTATTATTATTATAAGTGTCTTTATTACCGAGGCTTCCAGCCCGTGGCACCTACTCCAAGGCCTTCTGGGTACCCAGGTAACAATTAGAAGCTGCTCAAACGCTTTTATAGCTAATTCAATTCGGCCTTGGTTTGAACAAAAGCTGTTCATAGCCTGCATTCACTGTTGTTCAGCTGTTAAACATCTAATTCTGGCGATTTTATTCAGCCTTAAGCTTAATTGAAGCTATATAGAAGGCTGAATAAAGGTCTAGCATGCGCTTATTCAGGCCTCTTTCAATAACCATAATTCTATTTTTAGAACAGATGGCAACCTTCGAAAGCTTAACGATCGCTTATTCATTCATTATTCAACAAATTAACAAAAAAAATAAAAATAAAAATTATTTACAGGTTTATAGTTTTGAGTTTTATCAACGTAACTAACAATTTCAAACACATAGTGTAGAAAAGTGCTGGAATTTAAAGATGAAGATTAGTAAATATGTGCCATTGAGATTTGAACTGGGATTCGCTGATTTATAACCACTTACCTTGACATCTGCTCCACATGAGTCTGTGTGAAAATCATCACACAAGGTCATCGATGCCGGATTCAGGATTTTTTTCGACAAATGATAGGCCCGTGTGCGTTTACAGCATGTCTGCTTCGGGATGTGAAAATTGTGTTGTTCGATGAAACAGTCTAGAGTTTTGGTACCGGGAGTACTGGTACCGAAAACACCGGTAATACCGACCATTTTTTGGTACCGAAATACCGGTTCTGGAAAGCATTCAGTACCTGTGTTTTCGGTACTAATGAAAATGTTATAATCGCCTGAATCGATAAATTTCTTTACAATATTTGATATGTTAGTTTGGTAAAGTTTGTTGATGGCGAATTTCTAATGTCCATCGTATTACTTAAAGGTTTATTTTAATTATCATCTTTGAATCACTAGGTATGGTTTATCTCTGTACACAAAATCGTTAGAAGCGCACTCATTGTTTGCATCTTGTATACAATAAAAAATGTTTTGGGAGTTTAAAAAAAAGTAGGAGTTTGCTTATTGAACGAAAATTGTTCAGCATATCCTATGGTTACCAACAGGATTATCGAATACAAAAGAAGTTGCTGATGGTGAATATTAAGCTTTCTAGACAACTACAAACAAGGTACAAATTTAAAGAAAGTTTTCAAGATATTGAAGCATTGAAAGATACTTTAATTATGGCACAAAGATTGACAGAAATTCTTCGGAGGAATTCGTGTATTACGAGTCTTTTCAAAGCATAATATTTGTTGACATTTCACGATGCATGGCAACAATTCGAGCAACTTCCGGATGGACACAGATAGAGCTTACTCCGTGTCTGAAAGTTTTGTCATAGAAATACGCACAAATATGGCAGTTGAACATTAAACTTTGAATATGCTTTGCATTGTTAAATTCTACTCTTTGAACGAAAAGCAAGGTGATAACACAGTCAATACATTATTTTGTTTAACGATTTCCCGCAGCACATACAATATTACACAATACATCTGCAACTTTTTCTAATTTCCCATAAAACTATCAACTGTGGATGGTCAAAGTGTATATTTGAATGAATGGTCCACCACGCCAAACAAAACTTGAATTTCAACACATATTTTTGATGAGTTTTGAAGTAAGATAGGTTTACTCATTATTATTTTAGGACCATAATTTGTTAGTGTTATAATTCATGAAAATGAAGAATAAGTTTCAGCAAACTTGTGTTTATTGACGAACTTGAAAATGTTGCAAATATTTTGTATGCTTTATATTTATTGCAAAAAAAATCTTCCAATACCGGTATTTTACCGGTACTACCGGTACTGAGAGTTACAGTACCGTAGAACCGGTACTCGTCAAAAGGGATCGGTACTAGGAACCCTAAAACAGTCTTATAACAATTAATTTAGTGTTCGACCCAATGTAGGTATATATTTCGGTATGTATATTTTTAGCAACTTACAGGTGAACAATTTTTCGACAATGGCTGTTGATTTGATTAAAGCTTTAAATAACCTTTAATCAATATCATTCAGGTTGGCTGAACAAAAGTTAAAACTGTATATGAAAAATAGTTTGTTCAACTCAATATTCAGCTTTGAGTATACTGCAGAATAAGAGTGTTTAATAAGCTTTTCTTCAAATTATTGTTCAGCTGTCACGATGTTCAGCCTTGTACACCATTGATCAGCCAATATTCAGCAAATACTATTGCTGTTCAGCTTTCATTGTTACTTGGGTAGTACGAAGTGTCTTGCTGTAGTAAGATCAGGGGTAAAAGATGAGATTGACAGTTAGGGATGTTCATTCTGTAATAAACCACTAAAAGCTGAAGACGTTGTTTCACTACACTTGCCTATCTATCTTCTATGCAAATAAAAATGAAAAGCTGTTTGTGTGTCACGAGTTGATTCGAGAACATGCCAATGGGTTTGAATAATTCTTCCACTGGTGCATACGTCCATGACTCCGACTTGAGTCCTGAAACTCGGGATTTTCGGGAAGCCAGAATTTAAACCCCTCTAAGAATTCCGACCACGAAATTGATCCTTTTACTCCCATACGCAACGTCTGGTCTGGACGTTGAATATTAAATGTGAAAAAAAGAACCGGGCACGATAGGAAATTTATGCTCATGTGAAACCGATCTCGCTTTCATGTAGGAACGGACATTAAAAGCTTACACTTATGCACCCGGTCGTCTGAGCTGCTGAGCATACCGACATATAGCATAATGTAGGTATATTGCACTCTTTGTGGTCATGCAAGCAATCGGATCCACCTGTTGCATTCTGGCTTCATCCTCCGTGCGATGGGTTCTTCCTCACTTGACTGAGCTCAGCTCCACAAATGAGGTGCAATGTTCACCCTTCAAATGGGGATTGCACCTCGCCGTCGCCCTTTATGCACCCCCCCCTCGATTGCCAGGCGCCAAACCGTTGCCCAAATTTGAAATCCATAAATCTGACAGTTTGACATGTGTTTGTCGCGTTCTAAACTGAAAACCAAAGCAGACAGTTTGTAGCTGCTTAGCAGTAGGCGCTGATGGCGGTCGTTTCTTCCCATATCACAGTCGGCCGTTTTTTTTTTTAATTTTCGGGTAGGCCCTTTCCTCCCACCCCTCCTCTATCGACGACAGCGGCATTAGTAGTTTCCAGGCGTCTTGGATGTCAAATCAAAATCGAAAAAAAGGCCACTATGACGGCTATGGCGGTGGTGACACAGTCCAGAAACCATAAGCAAACAAAAACCCGACCGGAAATGGCGCAGACAAAGTCGCGCGCTTGCAAAATGTGGAATGGCACGGCCCAAAACGGCTGATTTCGATTTGACAATTTGAAAACTATATTGTGCAGTAGTGGTGCGCTATTGGTTTGACAATTGGAGAAGCAGCGACTGGCTGTGCCGGCCGGCTTTTTAATTTATTGTTTTGTGTGAACTTTGATGGTGGCATGTGAGGTGAATTTTAAAGTATCGACGAATCCCTTTCTTCGAACAAAGGAAGACATTTATAGATTGACAAATTTCATTTACATCTAATCGTGCATTGTGGTACAAATGAAGTTTTTTTTCTATGAATTCAATACACAAATAAACAAATTTCAAAATCTTCGAATTTGTTTCTAAATTTAAAATTTTTTCAATGTTATCTTCGATTTTCTCGTCGTAAAATTTGTAGTACATAAAATGATTTATTAAAATCTTGAAGTATCGGGTTGTCACTATTCCGCTTTAGGGAGTTGAAGGATAAAGAAGGTTATTGGATCCACTGTTTTTATATATGGCATCTGAATTCTGAGTATATTTTGCATTGAGAACACCAGCTCTCGCAGGAAGTCTTTCAGACCTGGAATTTTGATAATTAACCTAAAGTGGACGATTTGATAAATAACTTTGGATTTTTCTGTCAATGTAGGTATGTTGAAAAAATAAATTTTAATTTTACAATTAAGCCTTCATGCCAAACACTGTCGAATGCTTTTTCTATGTCTAGAAGAGCAAGACCAGTAGAATAGCCTTCAGATTTGTTGGAACGGATCAAATTTGTTACACGTAAGAGTTGATGAGTGGTCGAATGTCCATGGCGGAATCCGAACTATTCATTGTCAAAAATTGAATTTTCGTTTATGTGGAAAAGTAGGGCTACAAGAGTATTGAATTCAAAAATATCCTGAAGAGCACCCATCAAATAACATTCTGTCGTTGGAATTGCTTTGCGAATTTCTCCATGAATTGAATTTACAAATGATAAAATTTTTTGACTTATTGCTAGTCAATTTTTGAAAATAAGTTTGAACCAAGTTTGAACCAAATAAACTTGCTGTCCAGTGCATTGAAAAGACAAATAGATAGCTTTGAAAGTTTATTTACCAAGCTGTGTTTCAACAGAAACACCGAAAGTTTCAAAAAACTTGGTTTCAAATGACGAAAAAAGTTGATTTTTTTTGTACACCTATAAATGATGATAGCAACTCCACCACATGCTCCATCCAGTTGATCACAAAAAAGTTTGGATCTCATTTGAGTTTGGATCCAGGTTAATTTACCTGATGGGTATGATCCAGCACCAAAATACCGCTACTCACTTAATTAAGGGTTGCTGAATCCATTGCCGTTTTCAGAAATATCATAGCACATCTAGTTTTTGAGATGTTGGCTGTTGAAAATGCAAAAAATGACAATTTCAGCTAACTTGCATGCAAGTTTGCAAGCTTGTAAGGTAATATATTGGCTTAATTTGCCACAGAATTCAAACTTTATGTGTATAACAATACTTATCATCAAAGTTTGTAATACTTTCGATGCGTTTAGAGAATTGTTGTATTTTGCCATATAGAAGAAAGTAAGAATTTTTTATGGAGACTGCAAGCATGTTGAAAAAATTGGTTTAATCGAAATTTAATCGCGCAATTTCAATCAAATTATGTCTGAAATGAAAGTTTAAGTTCTGTTTTGCATGCTAGGTGGATTAGATTAGGATTAGAAAAGTTTGATAAATTGTTCTTTAAATTTCATGTAACATCAATAAAACCAGTGTTTAATACAACTTTGGCGACCTGTAGCTAAAATTTGTGACGTGCTGGAACATTTCTGAGAATGGCACTTGATTCACCAACCCCAAATCTACTAGAGACACATAATTTGATCCTTGAGACACGCAAAAATGTCATTTTTGTTACGCTGTGTTATTAGACAAGCATTCGCTAATGAGCGGTTCCACGCCGTTTCGCAAACCCGATTATTTTTGTATTTTTTGAATCGCCTGAAAATTTGCATACAGATTCTTTTTGACCAAAAATGCCATTTTGCACTTTCAGACCGTCATTTTGAACCTCGCCTTATTTTTTAGAAGGGCGTATCGGAAAATGCATGGCAAATCTTTAAAAAACTGTAACTCGAAAATGGTTTGTCCGATCGATTTGAGATCTTCTACAAAGTTGTAGGTATTGCTTAGGACTATATGGAGAAAAATATGCACGGTAAAAAAAAAAGTTACAGATTATTTTTTATTTCAAAAACAAAATTTTAAAATCGATTTTTTTCAGAAACGCAGTTTTGATTTTTTTTATTTTTGGATATGTTTTAGGGGACAACTTATGTGATTTATTGCAGAATGTTTCAAAATGGAAGAATTGTGGACAAAAAAGTTATGATTTTTTAAAGAATTTCAGATTTTTAAAAAAAATTGAATTAGAGGAAAACAATATTTTTTTATGTGATTATTTGAAAGAACAGAAAAATTGCAATCGAAAAGTACTTAAGTAAATTTTTTCTAGGTTGCATCAATTTCGAGATATACTCATATTATATAAAATTTTCAAATAAAAAAAGAAAAATAAGCCTTTTTTAAGCATATTTCGTGTTTCTCCATTCCAGAAAAAAAAATTTTGATTGAGCGAATCGTAGCTAAATCGTTTATCGTTTGATCAAAACATTTATGCTTAAGTATTGAAAAAAGAGTGCACGGTAAAAAAATATAAACGATATTTTCAAATGAAAATTTGAAGCTTATAGTTCTTAAAAACCGTAACATTGATGTTTTTAATTTTTGAATATATTTTGCTATTGTTGTAGGTATTGTTTAAGACTATTTGGAAAAAAATATGCACGGTTAAAAATAATGACAGATTTTTTTAATAACAGGTGTGATATTGAAACTTTTTTGAAGCAGCCTGATGAATTTGTATCATATTTTACTCGTAACTTGGAGAAACTAATACCTCATGATTTCATCAAAAAAGAGCAAGCTACTTTTTTAAATAACACAAAAAACAATTTGAAAGAAGGTGAATTTGTGGTAATTTGTGATTTTTCGGAAAACTACACAATAAACACAAGAATAAATCTTCAAGATGAAGTTAAAAGCCATCATTGGAATGCTCAGCAAGCTACTTTGCATCCGTTTGTAATATTTTATTGTCAAGATGGCAAAGTCAATCATTTAAGTTTTGTTGTAATTTCAAAAGATTTGCGCCACGATTCTGTATCTGTCAACTTATTCATATCTAAAATGATAGATTTTTTTAGATTGGATCACAAATTAACTGTCAACAAGATATATTTTATGTCTGACGGAGCTGCATCACAGTATAAAAATAGGAAGAACTTTTCAACTCTTGGGCAATTTAAAATCAAATATGATATAGAAGTTGAATGGCATTTTTTTTGCAACATCACATGGAAAAGGGCCATGCGATGCCATAGGAAGGACACTAAAACGTATGGCTACCAGAGCCAGTCTTGCCAAAGAACGTGAACATCCGATAAAAAATGCTAAGGAACTATATGATTGGGCTCAAAATCGGAAAGCAGAGCAGCTTACACAAATCTTCTTTTGTTATTCAACTACTGAGGAATATGACATCATTGCGCAAGAACTTAACCAACTATTTTCAAGTGCAAAAACAGTTCAAGGCACTCAGAAATATCACTCGTTTATCCCTATCTCTGAAACACAAACTCATGTTAGACAATTTTCAAGCTGTGACGATAACAAGAAAGTAGTTAATATAGTTAAGAAATAAAATTGCAGTATATATATAAAAAACAAAAAAAAAAACAACAAAAAAAAACCAAAAAAACTCCTTCTCCATGGTTGTACGATCTTGCCGCGATGAGAGGGCTTTACCCATTAGCCGGGATTAGCCCTGTGGACCAAAGGTACACCGTTGTGATAGAATTACATTTTTAATGCCATGTTTAGATTTACCGTGTATATCTCGGAAGTGATACATCTCAGCTAAATTTTACTTGAGTATTTTTCGATAGAAATTTTTCATATTTAAAAATATACAGTTATTTTCCTGTACTCAAAAAAACGCACCAAAAATATCGTTTTACAAAAATTCGTTTTATTTTATTTTTTTTAATAATTAATTTTTTATTAAAAAATTTTCCGTTTTGAGGCATTGTGCAAGAAATTACAAACAATATGCTGCAAAACATATCCAAAAATTAAGAACATCAATTTTGCGGTTTTTAAAAACAATGAACTTCAAATTTTCATTTGAAAATTTTGTTTATATATATTTTTACCGTGAATACATTTTTAAATACTTTAGTATATAGGTTTTGATCAAACAATAAACAATTCAGCTACGATTCACTCAATCAAAATAAAATATTTCTGGAATGGAGAAACACGAAATATGTTCGAAAAGGGCCTATTTTACTTCTTTTATTTGAAAATTTTATATAATATGAGCATATCTCGAAATTGATGCAACCTAGAAAAAATTTACTTAAGTACTTTTCGATTGAAATTTTTCTGTACTTTCAAATAATCACATAAAAAATTATTGTTTTTCTCTATTTCGATTTATTTTCAAAATCTGTATTTTTTTTTAAAAAATCATAACTTTTTTGTCCATAATTCTTCTATTTAAAACATTGTGCAATAAATCACATAAGTTGTCCCCTAAAACATATCCAAAAATAAAAAAAAATCGAAACTGCGTTTCTGGAGAAAATCGATTTTAAAATTCTGTTTTTGAAATAAAAAATAATCTGTAACTTTTTTAACCGTGCATATTTTTCTCCATATAGTCCTAAGCAATACCTACAACTTTGTCGATCGGACAAACCGTTTTCGAGTTACAGTTTTTAAAAGATTTGCTATGCATTTTCCGATACGCCCTTCTCAAAAATAAGGCGAGGTTCAAAATAGCGGTCTGAAGGTGCAAAATAGCATTTTTGGTCATAAAGAATCTGTATGCAAATTTTCAGGCGATTCAAAAAATACAAAAATTAAATTAAAAAAAAAATCGTCATGTTCGGTAGAATTGCTCTAATTGGAAATGTTCAAATGAATGTTATGTGTTTAATAAACTAAAATGTATTGAGGCAAGGCAAATCAGGTTTTGAGAGGACTTGAATTGATAATGGGAAAGGGCTCCATATCATCCAGCATATTGATAAAGCTGGCGTTAATCAACGCTATAGAATAGTACTTTTAACAGAACTTCGTGGTTTTGAATTCAAAAATACATTGTTCTGTTAATCTTCCAATATCAGGGAGCCCTCTAGAACTTGAGATTGAGAAGAAACTGGTTTGGGAACATTTTTGTATGAGCCCTTTCCTGTACCAAGCCTAAAAGCTTAAATGTATATTTGTTCAAAATATTTTATACATTCTTGAAAAGTACTAAAGCATATTTAGACTATGCGAAAATAGGTCTCTGAAGTCTCTTTTTTTTACACAAAACAGTATCTTAAGTATCTTGTTTTTGCTTTGCAATGAATCTTCATGTAAATTCTGGAAGTTCCAGAGATTACTAAGCTTTTACTCCATTAGTTCTCATATTTTCATCTTCAAGAAGTCTTCCAGAGATTCATTTAGAACTTTCTTCAGGAATAGGTACGAAAACATTTCCATGGATCCCTTCAAGAATTGTTATGAAGATTACTCCAACAGTTCTCCCATGAATTGATCTTATGAATCAATATAAATAAAAATGGAATGATGTTTGTATGCCATGAAATGGCTCGAGTCGTTCACGGATTTTTACAATTTTTTCACTGTTACATTCGTCCAAGTCTCCGTTTCATCTTCCGTGTTTGTAAAGAACAATATTTGTGGAAATCTATCGATAAAGTTTAGAAAAACAAAAAAAAACCCAAATTATGTCTAGTAGATTTCCTTCAAAATTTGCTCCAGCAAATCGTTCAGCAGTGCAATAACGGAATTACATCGAAAACTCGCCCAGAAATTCTTAAATGATTTCCTAGGTAGGTTCATTCAGAAAATCTTGTACCGATTTCTCCAAATATTTCACTGAGTTATCTAGAAAGTATTTTTACACAAGTTCTTCCAGGAAATTGACAAAGAATTATTCCAGCATTGTAGAAATTTGTGTAAAAATTATATCGAAAAATCATATAGGAATTGCTCGAAAAGCTCTCAAAATTTCCCCAACAGATTACATAAATCCTTCAGGAATTATGCCTCAAAAAATATAAGAAATTCTGCCAGAAATTTCATGATAAATTCAACCAGGGATTCCTAAAAGATTTCTTCAGAAATTTGGAGTTTTTCAAAGATTTGAATTTTTATGAAGTGCATTTATATGTTGGTATTGTTTAAAATCACAATATGCTACATCAATCATCCATATAGTTCCTTCAAGAGTTCCACTCGAGATTTTCCAGGGATTCCTTATAGAAGATTTGGGTTTGGAAAATTTTCCAATAACTGTTTCATTAGTTTTTGTGGAAACTCATCCAAGATTTTCTCATGAATCCAGAAAAGATCTGGAGATTTTTTAAATACTTTTCTCTTGTAGGAATTTATTATATGTTTCATCAATGACATCTTTAGGATTTCGTTTTAAAAAATCTTCCGAATTTTTCTTCCCAGGATTCCCTTTAATATATTTTTGAAAAATTTCCCTAGCAAATTCCTAGAGAAATCTTGTAAGAATGCATTGAGGACTTTCTTCTTCTGTATAATTAAAATAGAATCTGAGGGTATCGTTGGAAAAAAAAATCTGGTTGAATTCCTCAAAATACATCAAATGAGAGAAAGTCATGAATTCCTTGGGAAGAAATTTTTAACCAAATACCTGAAAAACATTCTGATGTAATTGATAAAGAAAATCATTGCGTGAATCTGTTGACCCGTTTCCTCGCAAGAGATATATCCTGCGAAAAAACAAAATGTTTTATCAGCTATTATTTAAAATTTGCCTCTTGGATTTTTTTCCCACGAAAACCTCAAAATGTTCATATGAAAATTCGACAATTTCTTTGAGTAAGATAAGAGAAAGATATCCTGAAATATATCCCTGATTGAATTGTACTAGTAATGTAGTAATTCATAAGGATAAAAGTATATAAGGTACCGCGGGGCAAGTGGGAACGAAAAAAACGATAGTTGAAACAAATTGTTCAATAAAATTTTCAAATGTCAATATTTTTCAAATCCAACAACACAATCACGTTTTGGCAACATATTTGCTGGTGTGTGCATGAAACTAATCGAATAATTTAGAAATTGTGAAAACCTTGGAAGAAAGTTTTAGAATGAGCCAATGGACGCAGTTACCTCGCTAAGCGGGGCAAGTGGGACACATCCAGTTTCATGCGTCAATCCGCATCAGTAAGTCAACCATTACAATAATAGGATTGATAAGTCATAGATTTTTAATTTTAAGTACATATTTGATGTACATAAGGGATCAACCATAAAATACGTTACGTTTTAGGAAGAAACCGAGAGGGATTCGCGATAAGGGCCTATCTGACAAATCAATAACAATGAGAAAATAATCAATGAAATTCTCATGTGCAATTTTAAATCCCAATTGGAGAAAATATACTCAAACTTTAACCTTTTCACTTTAATACACATTTCATAAACCGAGTTTCAAAATCCTCATCAATACCACAAACATCTCCTACAATTCCCCTAGCTATTTCGTACTCAAAATTTTTTTAAAGGTTTCGCCTAAAACGTACTCGAGAATGCCAGTATCGCCCAATGTTATGAGCCTGTAATCGATATTATTTTCAGTGTCGCCTATTACTTTTGCGCCGTGTTTACATTCTGGTTTCAATTAAGCCCGCCATGTACGCCTTGTTTATTTTTTGTTTGCAGTGTCGCCGTTTACTCTCGCCGTGTTTTGATTTCGATGCCAGATGCGCCCATCACTTTGATAAACAAAAACACAGGCGTAATCAATAAAGTGTGTGGTTTGGCATGAGGTGAAGTTTCGTCTTCTACAAATTTGCGTTTTTTGAATAGTTAAATTATCGATAGGGGACAAGTTCAAGTGCAGTGAATAGACATTGAAGCTACAATTTCAACGGTATATTTTCTTAAATTGTGTACATTTTGTCAGTTTCGCCTGATTCGCGAATCATTCTAGGGTTTAACCCTTTATTTAATAGTATGTCACCTCACATTTAATATTAACTGAAAATTCCTCAATAAAAGCGTAAAGAGGAATTAAACATGTTCAAAATATATCATTTATAAGTTGTTAATTAAAATGTAGTACATAAACAATCAATAATTGACGAAATTAGAAATATGTTTTGTTATTATTTATATGCATGGCAGAAAACCACCTTATGGGATGGAATTGTTTTCCATCACTACTTAATTTGGTAGAAATAACAAATAAAGTTCAAATAACATAGAACAGTAATCGTTCTCATGATGCATTTCAAATTTCAGCTGTGTGTTTGTTCAATTTTAAAGTCGTATTTCAAAAATAAAAAAAATAATTAAAAAAATAAAGAATAATAACACTTTTCTTCCCTCTTATGCAATTACGTAATATGAGGTTGATCTTTTTTGATAAAAATCATTTGTTTGAATGTTTTAGTGCTACTCTCTAGCAAAATGTATGAAACGTGTACGAAAAGTTTTGATTCTGGTTTTTGTTTTGATAGGTCCCACTTACCCCAGGTACAAATATATTTTGGAGTAAGATAGACCATCGAAAATGTCATATGATATGAAAACAAAATACTGGTTTATCGTTAGCAGTTTGTAATAATACTAAAAATTATAGCTTACGGATGGAAACTCGATTTAAAACACATTTATTTTTTGCGAGTCAATGCAAGACGTGAAACGTGTCACAATTTGTCATGCAAGTTGAAAATGGCGCTGAACTGACAACTGTTACATGAACCACATGGTAATAAAAATAACAATATGTTTAGTACTAAATACATTCCTTGTCATTGTATCTTCAACATCCTAGAAGAATACCCCCATGAAAAACTTTTCCTAGTTGAGCTATGACGAAACGCCCCACTTACCCCGGATTCTCACTTGCCCCGTGGTACCTTACATAAATAGGTTTGAACGAAAATTTTGGAGACTTTTGAAAGAGAATCTACAAAAACGAAATAAATTGTGAAGAATGGAGGACTTCTTAAAAAAAAATCTTTAGGAGAAAGAATCATTGGACAATAAAAGCTTTGAATGTGTCATAATGTTCAAATATATATCAATCGAAATTATGAAGCAAAAACCTTATCATGTTTTTTTTTACCGCGGCAGTTCTACAGTAGTGGCATAGCTTGTACCTACCACAGTGAATTTATTTATCGAAATATATGATCGACACAAAAAGGGAGTATTTGAAAAAAAAACGTAAAAAAAAGCTAAAATATATGTACTTTACATATAAATGCCCCTGCACATTTTTGTCATGTTATATGATGATCTTAGACTAAACAATCTGGCAGCAGTGCTTTGCTAGAAGCTGTCCAAGCTTTTGAGAGAAACTCGTAAAGCTTCTGCGAGTAGCTTTCAAAGCTTCTGAGAGAAGCATCAGAAGCTTCTGAGATAAGCTCCCTGAGCTTCTCAAAGAAGCTTTCAAAGCTTCTCAGAGAAGCTCCTAAAACTTTTGAGATAAACTACCAAAGCTTCTGAGAGAAGCATCAAAATCATATGAAAGAAGCTCCAAAAACATCAGACAGAAGCTTCCAGAGCTTGAGAAAGTAGCTCCGGTAGCATCTGAGAGGAGCTCCTGAAGCTCTGAGAGAAGCACCCATGGTTTCTGAGAAAAGCTCTCAGAGCTTCTGAGAGAAGTTCCCAGAGCTTCTCAGAGAATCTCCAAAAGCTTCTGCGTGAAGCTCCCAAAGCTTCCGAGAGAAGCTCTCAAAACTTCTGAAAGGAGCTCCTAAAGCTTCTGAGAGAATTGAGCACTTCTCTTATTTTTTTAGAAAAAGCTTCCCAAGCTTCTGAGAGGAGCTTCCCAAGCTTCCGAGAAAAAATTTCTGAGCTTCTGAGAGTAGCTTCCCAAGCTTCTGAGATAAATTTCCAATGCTTCCAGAGCTTCTGAGAGAAGGTCTCAAAGTTTCTGCGAGAAGCTCCCAGAGCCTTTGAGAGAAACTCCCAGAGCTTCTGAGAGAAGCACCAAAATCATCTGAGAGAAGCTCCAAAATATTAGAGAGAGCTTGTGAAAGTAGCTCCGATAGCATCTGAGATAAGCTCTTGAAGCTTCCGAGAGAAGCTTCCAGTGCTTCTAAATGAAGCTTCCAGAGCTTCTGAGAGAAGCTTCCAGGGCTTGACAGAGAAGTTCCCAAAGGTTCTGAGAGAATCTCCCATAGCTTGTGCGAGAAGCTTCCAGAACTTTTGAGAGAAGCTCCCAAATCTTCTGAGAAGAGTTCTCAGAGCTTCTGAGAGAAGCTCCCAAAGTTTCTGATAGAAGCCCTCAAAGCTTTTGAGAGAAGTTCCTCAGCTTCTGAGAGAAGCTTCCCAAGCTTCTGAGAAAAATTTCCTGAGCTTCTGAGCATAGCTTTCCAAGCTTCTGAGATAAGTTTCCAAAGATTTTGAGAGAAACTTTCAAAACATTTTAGAGCAGTTTTCCAGAGAGAAGCTTCCAAAGCACCTGAGAGAAGCCAAAGCTCCTCAGAGAAGCTTCAATATCGTCTGAGATAATTTCCCAAAGCTTCTGAGAGAAGCTTCCAAATCTTCTAAGAGAAGCTTCCAAAGCTACTAAGAGAAGCTTTCAGAGCAACATTGGCAACACTGGTAACACTGCTTTGCTCCTGTTAAGGTGAAACAGTTTGGAATCCACTTCTAAGATTGCACTAAAACTTCAAAGGTACAAATCTCGCGAAGATAGCATTCAACAAAGGTTTACTTGTTAGTTTGGCTTTGTGCGCTGGCAGAAGGTCTAAACTAAGAAGATCAGAAACGTGTGCCAATTGCTTCTCCAGTTTAGTGCCTTTGAAAACAAGTCGGCCATTGTGGCTACCATTTTTTAATCCCGAGATAAAAAATAATATAAACCAATTTAAACAGGAACTGTCAAAACTGCTTGTTGCTCTACCCTGAACCTGAACTGTTCTATTTGACTTACAATTTTGCGTAAGTGGTCAAAACATTTTGAAAAGGTTTGTTTGTCATAATACATCCAGTGCATCCATAATACTAGCTTTGATGGAATAATTTTTAAATCATTACTTTACATTCGTGACCCTTAACCATAGATTTTTTTTTTACTTCATATATATTTTCCTGTATACGAAAAATTATGCGTGTTCATATCATTTTGAAAAGCACTATATGTTTATACTTATTTAGGTATGTTAATGCGAAATTATGTGAGTTTCATTACAGAGTGATTCCAAGCAACAGCACCAAAATTTGGTAAATTTTTTAATTCATTTTTTTCTATTGAGCTGAAACTTTGCACAGTTTTCCAGTTCCATCTAAATCGTCATTTTCCGATATCAAATCTTCAAGTTGAGTCACGACTAACTTTTCAAAAGGGTGTATGTGAAAATGGTTCAAAAATATTCAAAAAGCTGCACAGCAAAAACGGTTCGTTCGATTGTTAGACAACTAAAGAAACAAAGTTAGACAACTAAATAAAGATTCCAAAAAAAAATACACACAGTAAAAAAAATTTTTTTTGCATTAAAAAACATAATTTTTGACACAAAAACTCAAATATCTCAATTCTATCGGAATACCAACGTATTTTTTTGAGGGAAAACGGTCCATTACATTAGCTATCTACCATAAAAATTTGGTGATGGTAAACCAATAAACAAAAAAGTTATGACATTTCAAACATGTCACAATTTTCACATTTAGTAGAAAAAAAAAAAATTTTTTCGGTGTAAATTATTACGGGAACCGCAGTTTGTTGCTGATTTTATTGTTAAGGGCCTTGCGTGAATTAAACAAGTCGTTTTCATGTATTCATTAGTATTATGTATATTATATGTATAAATATTATGTATATGTATAAATATTATATGTATATGTATATATGTATAAATTAAAATGAATTAACAGATTACACGAAAATATTTTTTTTTTACCAGGATATTTTTTTTAGAGTATGATCGATGAGTTTCTAAATGTTATAAATAAACTTTAAAAGTTTTGGATTTGGGTATGCGTTATGAGATCATGAAAACATTTTATTAATACTTATTTATTTATTTATTGTTATTCAATTTTTTTACAATATCAAACACTTTTGCATCATTATCAGTACAGTTCGAGTATAGTTTTGCTTTAATTTTATTTTCTGACAATGGAATGAAACAGTGAAATTTTTGGGTTCCTTGGATCGTTTTCGCGTTATTATATTGCTCGCTGAGCTCTGATGCCGTTAATTCGTACTCTTCAGTAGTAGTAAAACAAAATGATAATTTTGTTAAATCTTCTTCTTTTCTGCGATTCGCTCAATCAAATAGTTCTTTTGCAGTTTTAATTGGATGCTCACGTTCTTTGGCTAAACTTGCTCTTGTGGCCATGCGCTTTATGGTTCCTCCAATAGCATCACAAGGACCTTTGCCATGTGACGTAGCAAAGAAATGCCATTCTGCATCAATTCCGTACTTTGATTTAAATTGACATAGGCTCGAAAAATTCTTACGGTTTTTGTACTGCGATGCTGCTCCATCAGACATGAAATATATCTTTCTGATTTCTTTATCCTTATCAACGCGTAAAAGTTAATCATTTTGGCAATTCACAAATTTACAGATACTGAGTCGTGTCTTAAATCTTCGGAAATTACAATAAAACTAAAATGTTCAATTTGCGTACTTCCATTGAAATAAATAACGAATGGATGAATTGTAGCTTGTTGTACGTTCCAGTGATGGGACTGCACTTCATCTTGCAATACAAAGCTATAGTTTTCAGAAAAATCACAAATGACTAAAAATTCATCATCTTGTAATGTATTTTTCGTATTTTTTAAAAAGCGGGATTGCTCTGTTTTAATAAAGTCGTGAGGAATTAAACTTTCTAATTTCAAGCAAAAAAATGACATCATCTACAGGTTTTACAATAGTTTCTAGGTCACACCTATCCGTGGTCACCCATTTCTCAAATGATAACTGATCAATATTATTTTCTTCAAACTCAGCGAATAAAGTATTTTCCAATGATGAAGAATCTGGACAATCCGAACAAGATCGTAGATAGCAATTTGATGTTGTATTTTCACACAAAAGACTACCAGTTAACATTTTAATATCCTTTGATAAATTGATTCTTTTCAAACTATGTAAGATTAGGTCAATATTTTCGTGTGTTGTGCACACACAAACATTATGTGTTCCTGAATTGGATTGCCTTGGACGAAGGCTTGCAAATGAGGAAAAACCTACCTTAATATTTTCGTTAATTTCCTTTCAAAGTAGTCATCATTAATCGTTTTTGGATTGCTTGACGCTTTCCATCTTTTTTTACAGATACATAATCTTTTTGGCCAGGCATAGCTCTACTTACTTCATCGTCTTCAAAATATTGAATTATTTTTTCTTTTGTCTCATCTGTTAATGAAGTACTCGACCTAGCATTTTTGGTTGCAAGACAGTTATTTTTGAATTGTTTTGCCTCTTTTGCTGTATTTCTATTGGTTTTGAACTCATCAATGGCGTCTTGAATAGACCACGAGCTTGGCAGCATCGACAAAATCAATAATTTTTCTTTCCTTGTCGTGGCTAGATTCGAGAACCTTTCCTTCATATTCATAATTACCTCATCGTAGTCTGTATTTTCCACATCCTCAGGTCCTAATTTGAAGAGGTTTCTTCGTACAGCTTCGTTGATTTCACGGTATTTTTTCTCGGGATAATTGACGTAACCCATCTTCGTCCATTTAATCGGAGTCACTTTTATTCCAGCTATCCCTTCGTTGAAGCGTTCGATGTTGACCTTCTGGATGCACTCATCTTCTGATTGATTTGTTGAAACAGATGTCGCTGATGGTACCGTGGCAAGACTATCTGCACTTGGTACTTCTGGTAACTCCTCAGTTGTTGTCGGTGCATCTAGTAATTCCTCAGTTGTTGTTGTTTTCGAACTTCCTGCAACCTGATCAACCGATGATGTACAGATTGCCCGTTTGTCAACGTTTAAACGGCAGGACGTACAAATGCGTAAATTTGTATTCAATGTAGACATTGGAGCATAACTAGCCGCTTTCAGTTTATCTATGGTGCTTTCGGTGAGATTTCGTAGCTCTTTCGAACACTTTTTTTCTGCAAACGGCCTGCAACAGTTGAAAAAGCGACTACTCATGTTGCTCGTTAGATTTTAATAAACAAAATCACTTTTAAGTTTTTACTGACTAGTTGGTGTCGTTTGCTTGACTGAAGAAAAATTTTACAATTAAATCTTTTATAACCATAGTGGTAGTATATTTTTAGCTTTTTCGTGAGTATGTTCATGGTATGTACCTATCATTTTTGATGTTGTTGAAGTTACTCGCTTTCTCCCAAATATGATTAACAAAGTCTATTCTCTACCAAGGCGGGTCTATACCCAGGTGTAATCAGATTTTAACTTTGTGGAGAAAACCAGCGCCGAGAAAACCGACCTGCTTTACGTATACTAGATCACCTGGGTATAGACCCGCCTTGTTCTCTACGAGGTAAACTGTTTGCAGGTAAACTAGTCGTATACCTGTATAGAAAACTTTTTTTGTAGCCTTTGTCTTCAATATTAGATTTCTTATAGGTTTCTTTTATCAAAAGGTTTCAACACTATTGAGAGAATTTTTCTTCAGTTACGTTCAATAAAAAATATGACACTATCAAGACTTTAGATCACAACACTGGATCGCGTCTAACTTTCTAATAGATGCTATAATAGTTATGAATAATTAAATAAAATATCATGAAAACAACTTGTTAACCTCATGTGGTACCCTTAACAAAAAATTCAGCAACAAACTGCGGTCCTAAAAAAAATTAACAATGAAAAAAAAAATTTTTTTTCACTAAGTGTCAAATTTGTGAAATATTTGAAATGTCATAACTGTTTATTGGCTTACCATCACCAAATTTTTATGGTAGATAGCTAATATAATGGACCGTTTTCCCTCAAAAAAATACGTTGGTATTCCGATAGGGTTTTGAGATATTTGAGTTTTTGTGACAAAAATGATGTTTTTTAATGCAAAAAAAATTTATTTTTACTGTGTGTACTTTTTTTGGAATCTTTATTTAGTTGTCTAACTTTGTTTCTTTAGTTGTCTAACAATCGAACGAACCGTTTTTGCTGTGCAGCTTTTTGAATATTTTTGAACCATTTTCACATACACCCTTTTGAAAAGTTAGTCGTGACTCAACTTGAAGATTTGATATCGGAAAATGACGATTTAGATGGAACTGAAAAACTGTGCAAAGTTTCAGATATTTTTGAAATGGTCAATCAGAATCGACTTGCATGCCTCCGTGGAATCCCTCTACATAGAAATGAATTAACAACAATCATCAATGACGCGTACAAACTACTTCGTCTTAAAATTGAAGGCTTTGCAATGCAAAATAGGCCCTCATTGAAGTTTTGCTGTAGATTTTTTTCATTTTTTCTCCTATGAGTAGCGTAGCAGAACAAAAAATATCCTATCGACTGTTTAACAAACAAAGTCTTGTCAAACTCGGTCAAATATCAGGAAAAGAAAAACAAATGTTCAAGTCACGACAATGTTTCAGCACACATGGGAATTTTTTTCCTCACCACTTTGGTCTCATCCCGCCTGCTTCTATCCCACTTATTTGCAGACAAAGTAAGCCACAAAGTTAAACTTCATTGTCGTCTGCCCACCCCAAAGTGTGTACACACCAAGTTAGTAGAAAGCCAGTCGTCGTAACAAATATTTATTAATGTCAATCATAACTTCTTCCACGCTTGCTGTGGTGCATTTGCCGTTAATTACCGTCGACAGACAGTCTCTCTTTATTACTTCTTCTCCGTTTGTCGTCGTCGTCTTCGTCTTCTTCCGCCTACTGCGAGAGTCGTTCCCAAGAACGTCCAAATCGAAAGGATGATGCCACTTTTTCCCCCCACGAATAATAGGGTCAGCTACCTCCTCCATCAGAGAGAAAAAAAAAACCTTCCAGAGAACCGAGGTAAAATGCTACTTCTTCACGGTTCGTAAAACCAAATTGAACCACGCAAACCAATTAACGCGATCCGGGAATGTATCATATAGTCCACACTCCACACACGTATCAGATCGCAGCAGTCTTCTGATGTACATCGCACAATCATAACCGATCGTTCACGGCTTCCGAAATCTCGGTAGATCATGTGGCCTACTACTTGGAAGTCCGAGGCGGCAACGTTTCTGACGACGTTCAACAAACAGACCAATCAGCAGGCCATGGGAAGAGAGATACAGTTCTAATTGACTTTTATTGCGCGCTGTTCGCCTCGTATGTCGTGGCTTTTGACGCGCGGCCGGCCGTTGGGAATTTCTCCGGAACAGAACATCCGCCAAAAATCCCTCGGGTGTGAAAGATGAATTGCAACAATTTGCGGTTCCGGTACCCCGGCATGGCCATATCTGCGAACGTTATTTTCGGCACAAATGGTTAATTCTGTGAGCGCTTGGCAGAGAATTCAGTTCGCTGGCGGTTGCCGGGCAACGTCGCATATGGTACTGTGATAGAGGCAGATAGAACGCAAAACTTTTAGTCAGTGGTTGAAGAATGCGCTATGCTTCCAGAAACTGATAAAAATGTAGTGCACAATTAAGGAGATCGTTCCTATTATACATTACAATTTCATTCAACATCGTCCACGGGCATCAATGGCTACATGGTTGCCATCGAGTGACAACATTGTCAACTCGCTGTCGTCTGTCGGGAAGTTTAGTAAACATTTCGCCGCACGGACAGAAAATCGTGCTGACTAAGTAGCCATATTTGTGAACTATGGCAAACAGACGCAACGGCGGTTGCAATATTTAAAACAGGAGGGTTACTGACTGCATCGCGGCGGCATGGCCTGCTGAGACGTTGGTACGATGGGAAATTAACACGTTTTCGTCTGTTTAATAAACAAAACGGAATGTGGCGAGCCAAAAGCTCACTCAAATCATCCGGCATCTTGAACCCATAAAGCCGGCTGGCTGACTGAACCGAATTGAACTGAGCTGAACCAAACGAATGTGCAACACTGACACTGACACTGTCGTCACTTGCTGATAACCTTGAACTTGGCTCTACTTTTCAATATCGCCACACTCTCCCTCTACTTCTGCAAACGATTGAAAACTCGTGACGCGCCATCCGCTATATGAGGATCGGTCCTGCTCGTGTTGAAGTTCCTTTCACTGCCGCTCGCTCGTGGTTGATCATCGTCATTGGCCATCATCATTCATTAGCATTTCGATTGCGGTGCGACCGCCGCCGGCCAATGTGCAAGGCGTAAAAAGTGCAAGTGCACTCTGACATCCGCCGACTGCGCTATCGCGTTTCGGCAAATCACGCGCTGCTGGGAATGAGGAACTGTCGTCAGTGGTTACTTTGTATCATATTACATATAAGGTTCCTCATCGTTCCGTATCCTCTGGATCCAGACATATTGACATTCGATTTTGATGTCTGTGATTGGGAAGAACTTGAGAAAATCAAAAGGGAGAGAAGATGAGAAGAATTAGAAGGCATAATTCTTGAGTAGCAAAACTGAATAATGGAAGGAAGAAAATTCCACTAATTGTAAAGATTTTCAAGAATCAACACAATATGAACACGTGAAACTGCCATCAATGGAAGATTCTTGAAGACTTTCAGTTCAATATTACGAAAACTACACCGAAAGCCTATAAAAGCGTGCCAAGCTTTTGCAAGTATTGCTATAATCTCCTGAGTGAAGCTTCCAAAGCATCTAACAGAAGCTTTGAAAGTTTCTGATTATAAGCTGAGATGAACTTCCAAAGCTTCTAAGAGAAGCTTCCATAGTTTCTGACAGAAACTTCCATAGCTTTCAAGAGAGCTTCTGAGAGAAACTTCAAATGCTTCTGAGAGAAAATTTACAAAGAATTCGAGAGAAGTTCCCATAGCTTCTTAGAGAAGCTTTTCAAATCATTCGAAAAAAGCTTCAAAAGCTTCTGAGAGAAGTTTGAAAGTTTCGGAAAGAAATTTCTGAGAGAAGCTTCCAAAGCTTTTGAGAGAAGCTTCCAAAGTTTGTGAGAGATGCTTCCAACGCTTCTGAGAGAAGCTTCTGAGAGAATACTTTTAAAAGAATACTTTTGAAATACTATTGAGAAATGCTTCCATAAATTCAGAGAGAAGCTTCCAAAGCTTCTAAGAGACGCTTCCACAGCTTCTGAGAGCTTCGAAGGCTTTTGAGAAAAGCTTCCAAAGCATCAGAGAAAAGCCTCTTGAGTTTCTGAGAGAAGCATCCCAAACTTCTGAGAGAAACTTCCCAAGCTTCTGAGAAAAGCTTCCAAAGCTTCTGAGAAAAACTTCCAAAGCTTTTGAGAGAAGCTTCAAAAGCTTATGAGAGAAACATCAAGATCTTCTGGAAGAAGCTTCTAAAGCTTCTGGGAGAAGCTTCCAAAGTTTCTGAGAGAAGCTTCCAAAGTTTCTGAGAGAAGCTTCCAAAGTTTCTGAGAGAAGCTTCCAAAATTTCTGAGAGAAGCTTCCAAAGCTTCTGAGAGAAGCTTCCAAAGTTTCTGAGAGAAGCTTCCAAAGCTTCTGAGAGAAGCTTCCAAAGCCTCTGAGAGAAGCTTCCAAAGCTTCTGAGAGAAGCTTCCAAAGCCTCTGAGAGAAGCTTCCAAAGTTTCTGGGAGAAGCTTTCAAAGCTTCTGAGAGAAGCTTCCAAAGCTTCTGAGAGAAGCTTCCAAAGCCTCTAGGAGAAGCTTCCAAAGCTTCTGAGAGAAGCTTCCAGAGCTTCTGAGAGAAGCTTCCAAAGCTTCTGAGAGAAGCTTCCAAAGCTTCTGAGAGAAGCTTCCAAAGCCTCTAGGAGAAGCTTCCAAAGCTTCTGAGAGAAGTTTCCAGAGCTTCTGAGAGAAGCTTCCAAAGCTTCTGAGAGAAGCTTCCAAAGTTTCTGAGAGAAGCTTCCAAAGCTTCTGAGAGAAGCTTCCAAAGCTTCTGAGAGATGCTTCCAAAGCCTCTGAGAGAAGCTTCCAAAGCCTCTGAGAGAAGCTTCCAAAGCTTCTGAGAAAAACTTCCAAAGCTTTTGAGAGAAGCTTCAAAAGCTTATGAGAGAAACATCAAGATCTTCTGGAAGAAGCTTCTTAAGCTTCTGGGAGAAGCTTCCAAAGTTTCTGAGAGAAGCTTCCAAAGCTTCTGAGAGAAGCTTCCAAAGTTTCTGAGTGAAGCTTCCAAAGTTTCTGAGAGAAGCTTCCAAAGCTTCTGAGAGAAGCTTCCAAAGTTTCTGAGTGAAGCTTCCAAAGTTTCTGAGAGAAGCTTCCAAAGCTTCTGAGAGAAGCTTCCAAAGCTTCTGAGAGAAGCTTTCAAAGCTTCTGAGAGAAGCTTCCAAAGCTTCTGAGAGATGCTTCCAAAGCCTCTGAGAGAAGCTTCCAAAGCTTCTGAGAGAAGCTTCCAAAGCCTCTAGGAGAAGCTTCCAAAGCTTCTGAGAGAAGCTTCCAGAGCTTCTGAGAGAAGCTTCCAAAGCTTCTGAGAGAAGCTTCCAAAGCTTCTGAGAGAAGCTTCCAAAGCCTCTAGGAGAAGCTTCCAAAGCTTCTGAGAAAAGCTTCCAAAGCTTCTGAGAAAAACTTCCAAAGCTTTTGAGAGAAGCTTCAAAAGCTTATGAGAGAAACATCAAGATCTTCTGGAAGAAGCTTCTAAAGCTTCTGAGAGAAGCTTCCAAAGCTTCTGAGAGAAGCTTCCAAAGTTTCTGAGTGAAGCTTCCAAAGTTTCTGAGAGAAGCTTCCAAAGCTTCTGAGAGAAGCTTCCAAAGTTTCTGAGAGAAGCTTTTAAAGCTTCTGAGAGAAGCTTCCAAAGTTTCTGAGAGAAGCTTTCAAAGCTTCTGAGAGAAGCTTCCAAAGCTTCTGAGAGATGCTTCCAAAGCCTCTGAGAGAAGCTTCCAGAGCTTCTGAGAGAAGTTTCCAGAGCTTCTGAGAGAAGCTTCCAAAGCTTCTGAGAGAAGCTTCCAAAGTTTCTGGGAGAAGCTTTCAAAGCTTCTGAGAAAAGCTTCCAAAGCTTCTGAGAAAAACTTCCAAAGCTTTTGAGAGAAGCTTCAAAAGCTTATGAGAGAAACATCAAGATCTTCTGGAAGAAGCTTCTAAAGCTTCTGAGAGAAGCTTCCAAAGCTTCTGAGAGAAGCTTCCAAAGCTTCTGAGAGAAGCTTCCAAAGTTTCTGAGTGAAGCTTCCAAAGTTTCTGAGAGAAGCTTCCAAAGCTTCTGAGAGAAGCTTCCAAAGTTTCTGAGTGAAGCTTCCAAAGTTTCTGAGAGAAGCTTCCAAAGCCTCTGAGAGAAGCTTCCAGAGCTTCTGAGAGAAGCTTCCAAAGCCTCTGAGAGAAGCTTCCAGAGCTTCTGAGAGAAGTTTCCAGAGCTTCTGAGAGAAGCTTCCAAAGCTTCTGAGAGAAGCTTCCAAAGTTTCTGGGAGAAGCTTTCAAAGCTTCTGAGAAAAGCTTCCAAAGCTTCTGAGAAAAACTTCCAAAGCTTTTGAGAGAAGCTTCAAAAGCTTATGAGAGAAACATCAAGATCTTCTGGAAGAAGCTTCTTAAGCTTCTGGGAGAAGCTTCCAAAGTTTCTGAGAGAAGCTTCCAAAGCTTCTGAGAGAAGCTTCCAAAGTTTCTGAGTGAAGCTTCCAAAGTTTCTGAGAGAAGCTTCCAAAGCCTCTGAGAGAAGCTTCCAGAGCTTCTGAGAGAAGCTTCCAAAGCCTCTGAGAGAAGCTTCCAGAGCTTCTGAGAGAAGTTTCCAGAGCTTCTGAGAGAAGCTTCCAAAGCTTCTGAGAGAAGCTTCCAAAGTTTCTGGGAGAAGCTTTCAAAGCTTCTGAGAAAAGCTTCCAAAGCTTCTGAGAAAAACTTCCAAAGCTTTTGAGAGAAGCTTCAAAAGCTTATGAGAGAAACATCAAGATCTTCTGGAAGAAGCTTCTTAAGCTTCTGGGAGAAGCTTCCAAAGTTTCTGAGAGAAGCTTCCAAAGCTTCTGAGAGAAGCTTCCAAAGTTTCTGAGTGAAGCTTCCAAAGTTTCTGAGAGAAGCTTCCAAAGCTTCTGAGAGAAGCTTCCAAAGTTTCTGAGAGAAGCTTCCAAAGCTTCTGAGAGAAGCTTCCAAAGCTTCTGAGAGATGCTTTCAAAGCCTCTGAGAGAAGCTTCCAAAGCCTCTGAGAGAAGCTTCCAAAGCTTCTGAGAGAAGCTTCCAAAGCCTCTGAGAGAAGCTTCCAGAGCTTCTGAGAGAAGTTTCCAGAGCTTCTGAGAGAAGCTTCCAAAGCTTCTGAGAGAAGCTTCCAAAGTTTCTGGGAGAAGCTTTCAAAGCTTCTGAGAGAAGCTTCCAAAGCTTCTGAGAGAAGCTTCCAAAGCCTCTAGGAGAAGCTTCCAAAGCTTCTGAGAGAAGCTTCCAGAGCTTCTGAGAGAAGCTTCCAAAGCTTCTGAGAGAAGCTTCCAAAGCTTCTGAGAGAAGCTTCCAAAGCCTCTAGGAGAAGCTTCCAAAGCTTCTGAGAGAAGTTTCCAGAGCTTCTGAGAGAAGCTTCCAAAGCTTCTGAGAGAAGCTTCCAAAGTTTCTGAGAGAAGCTTCCAAAGCTTCTGAGAGAAGCTTCCAAAGCTTCTGAGAGATGCTTCCAAAGCCTCTGAGAGAAGCTTCCAAAGCCTCTGAGAGAAGCTTCCAAAGCTTCTGAGAAAAACTTCCAAAGCTTTTGAGAGAAGCTTCAAAAGCTTATGAGAGAAACATCAAGATCTTCTGGAAGAAGCTTCTTAAGCTTCTGGGAGAAGCTTCCAAAGTTTCTGAGAGAAGCTTCCAAAGCTTCTGAGAGAAGCTTCCAAAGTTTCTGAGTGAAGCTTCCAAAGTTTCTGAGAGAAGCTTCCAAAGTTTCTGAGAGAAGCTTCCAAAGCTTCTGAGAGAAGCTTCCAAAGTTTCTGAGAGAAGCTTTCAAAGCTTCTGAGAGAAGCTTCCAAAGCTTCTGAGAGATGCTTCCAAAGCCTCTGAGAGAAGCTTCCAAAGCTTCTGAGAGAAGCTTCCAAAGCCTCTAGGAGAAGCTTCCAAAGCTTCTGAGAGAAGCTTCCAGAGCTTCTGAGAGAAGCTTCCAAAGCTTCTGAGAGAAGCTTCCAAAGCTTCTGAGAGAAGCTTCCAAAGCCTCTAGGAGAAGCTTCCAAAGCTTCTGAGAGAAGCTTCCAGAGCTTCTGAGAGAAGCTTCCAAAGCTTCTGAGAGAAGCTTCCAAAGCTTCTGAGAGAAGCTTCCAAAGCTTCTGAGAGAAGCTTCCAAAGCCTCTAGGAGAAGCTTCCAAAGCTTCTGAGAAAAACTTCCAAAGCTTTTGAGAGAAGCTTCAAAAGCTTATGAGAGAAACATCAAGATCTTCTGGAAGAAGCTTCTAAAGCTTCTGAGAGAAGCTTCCAAAGCTTCTGAGAGAAGCTTCCAAAGCTTCTGAGAGAAGCTTCCAAAGTTTCTGAGTGAAGCTTCCAAAGTTTCTGAGAGAAGCTTCCAAAGCTTCTGAGAGAAGCTTCCAAAGTTTCTGAGAGAAGCTTTTAAAGCTTCTGAGAGAAGCTTCCAAAGTTTCTGAGAGAAGCTTTCAAAGCTTCTGAGAGAAGCTTCCAAAGCTTCTGAGAGATGCTTCCAAAGCCTCTGAGAGAAGCTTCCAGAGCTTCTGAGAGAAGTTTCCAGAGCTTCTGAGAGAAGCTTCCAAAGCTTCTGAGAGAAGCTTCCAAAGTTTCTGGGAGAAGCTTTCAAAGCTTCTGAGAAAAGCTTCCAAAGCTTCTGAGAAAAACTTCCAAAGCTTTTGAGAGAAGCTTCAAAAGCTTATGAGAGAAACATCAAGATCTTCTGGAAGAAGCTTCTAAAGCTTCTGAGAGAAGCTTCCAAAGCTTCTGAGAGAAGCTTCCAAAGCTTCTGAGAGAAGCTTCCAAAGTTTCTGAGTGAAGCTTCCAAAGTTTCTGAGAGAAGCTTCCAAAGCTTCTGAGAGAAGCTTCCAAAGTTTCTGAGAGAAGCTTTTAAAGCTTCTGAGAGAAGCTTCCAAAGTTTCTGAGAGAAGCTTTCAAAGCTTCTGAGAGAAGCTTCCAAAGCTTCTGAGAGATGCTTCCAAAGCCTCTGAGAGAAGCTTCCAAAGCCTCTGAGAGAAGCTTCCAAAGCTTCTGAGAGAAGCTTCCAAAGCCTCTGAGAGAAGCTTCCAGAGCTTCTGAGAGAAGTTTCCAGAGCTTCTGAGAGAAGCTTCCAAAGCTTCTGAGAGAAGCTTCCAAAGTTTCTGGGAGAAGCTTTCAAAGCTTCTGAGAAAAGCTTCCAAAGCTTCTGAGAAAAACTTCCAAAGCTTTTGAGAGAAGCTTCAAAAGCTTATGAGAGAAACATCAAGATCTTCTGGAAGAAGCTTCTTAAGCTTCTGGGAGAAGCTTCCAAAGTTTCTGAGAGAAGCTTCCAAAGCTTCTGAGAGAAGCTTCCAAAGTTTCTGAGTGAAGCTTCCAAAGTTTCTGAGAGAAGCTTCCAAAGCTTCTGAGAGAAGCTTCCAAAGTTTCTGAGTGAAGCTTCCAAAGTTTCTGAGAGAAGCTTCCAAAGCTTCTGAGAGAAGCTTCCAAAGTTTCTGAGAGAAGCTTCCAAAGCTTCTGAGAGAAGCTTCCAGAGCTTCTGAGAGAAGCTTCCAAAGCTTCTGAGAGAAGCTTCCAAAGCTTCTGAGAGAAGCTTCCAAAGCCTCTAGGAGAAGCTTCCAAAGCTTCTGAGAGAAGTTTCCAGAGCTTCTGAGAGAAGCTTCCAAAGCTTCTGAGAGATGCTTCCAAAGCCTCTGAGAGAAGCTTCCAAAGCTTCTGAGAGAAGTTTCCAGAGCTTCTGAGAGAAGCTTCCAAAGTTTCTGAGAGAAGCTTCCAAAGCTTCTGAGAGAAGCTTCCAAAGCTTCTGAGAGATGCTTCCAAAGCCTCTGAGAGAAGCTTCCAAAGCCTCTGAGAGAAGCTTCCAAAGCTTCTGAGAAAAACTTCCAAAGCTTTTGAGAGAAGCTTCAAAAGCTTATGAGAGAAACATCAAGATCTTCTGGAAGAAGCTTCTTAAGCTTCTGGGAGAAGCTTCCAAAGTTTCTGAGAGAAGCTTCCAAAGCTTCTGAGAGAAGCTTCCAAAGTTTCTGAGTGAAGCTTCCAAAGTTTCTGAGAGAAGCTTCCAAAGCTTCTGAGAGAAGCTTCCAAAGTTTCTGAGTGAAGCTTCCAAAGTTTCTGAGAGAAGCTTCCAAAGCTTCTGAGAGAAGCTTCCAAAGTTTCTGAGTGAAGCTTCCAAAGTTTCTGAGAGAAGCTTCCAAAGCCTCTAGGAGAAGCTTCCAAAGCTTCTGAGAGAAGTTTCCAGAGCTTCTGAGAGAAGCTTCCAAAGTTTCTGAGAGAAGCTTCCAAAGCTTCTGAGAGAAGCTTCCAAAGCTTCTGAGAGATGCTTCCAAAGCCTCTGAGAGAAGCTTCCAAAGCCTCTGAGAGAAGCTTCCAAAGCTTCTGAGAAAAACTTCCAAAGCTTTTGAGAGAAGCTTCAAAAGCTTATGAGAGAAACATCAAGATCTTCTGGAAGAAGCTTCTTAAGCTTCTGGGAGAAGCTTCCAAAGTTTCTGAGAGAAGCTTCCAAAGCTTCTGAGAGAAGCTTCCAAAGTTTCTGAGTGAAGCTTCCAAAGTTTCTGAGAGAAGCTTCCAAAGCTTCTGAGAGAAGCTTCCAAAGTTTCTGAGTGAAGCTTCCAAAGTTTCTGAGAGAAGCTTCCAAAGCTTCTGAGAGAAGCTTCCAAAGTTTCTGAGAGAAGCTTCCAAAGTTTCTGAGTGAAGCTTCCAAAGTTTCTGAGAGAAGCTTCCAAAGCTTCTGAGAGAAGCTTCCAAAGCTTCTGAGAGAAGCTTCCAAAGTTTCTGAGAGAAGCTTCCAAAGCTTCTGAGAGAAGCTTCCAAAGTTTCTGAGAGAAGCTTTCAAAGCTTCTGAGAGAAGCTTCCAAAGCTTCTGAGAGATGCTTCCAAAGCCTCTGAGAGAAGCTTCCAAAGCCTCTGAGAGAAGCTTCCAAAGCCTCTGAGAGAAGCTTCCAGAGCTTCTGAGAGAAGTTTCCAGAGCGTCTGAGAGAAGCTTCCAAAGCTTCTGAGAGAAGCTTCCAAAGTTTCTGGGAGAAGCTTTCAAAGCTTCTGAGAGAAGCTTCCAAAGCTTCTGAGAGAAGCTTCCAAAGCCTCAAGGAGAAGCTTCCAAAGCTTCTGAGAGAAGCTTCCAGAGCTTCTGAGAGAAGCTTCCAAAGCTTCTGAGAGAAGCTTCCAAAGCTTCTGAGAGAAGCTTCCAAAGCTTCTGAGAGAAGCTTCCAAAGCTTCTGAGAGAAGCTTCCAAAGCTTCTGAGAGAAGCTTCCAAAGCTTCTGAGAGAAGCTTCCAAAGCTTCTGAGAGAAGCTTCCAAAGCTTCTGAGAGAAGCTTCCAAAGCTTCTGAGAGAAGCTTCCAAAGCTTCTGAGAGAAGCTTCCAAAGCTTCTGAGAGAAGCTTCCAAAGCTTCTGAGAGAAGCTTCCAAAGCTTCTGAGAGAAGCTTCCAAAGCTTCTGAGAGAAGCTTCCAAAGCTTCTGAGAGAAGCTTCCAAAGCTCCAGGATGAAGCTTCCAAAGCATCTGAGAGAAGCTTCAAAAGCTTCCGAGAGAAGCTTCCAAAGCTTCCGAGAGAAGCTTCCAAAGCATCTGAGAAAAGCTTCCAAAGCTTCCGAGAGAAACTTTTCAAGCTTCTAATAGAAGCTTCCAGAGTTTCTGAGAGAAGCTTCCAGAGCTTCTGAGAGAAGCTTCCAAAGCTTCTGAGAGAAGCTTGCAAAGCTTTTGAGAGAAGCTTCTAAAGCTTATGAGAGAAACATCAAGATCTTCTGGGAGAAGCTTCCAAAGCTTCTGAGAGAAGCTTCCAAAGCTTCTGAGAGAAGCTTCCAAAGCTTCTGAGAGAAGCTTCCAAAGCTTCTGAGAGAAGCTTCCAAAGCTTCTGAGAGAAGCTTCCAAAGCTTCTGAGAGAAGCTTCCAAAGCTTCTGGGAGAAGCTTCCAAAGCATCTGAGAAAAGCTTCAAAAGCTTCCGAGAGAAGCTTCCAAAGCTTCCGAGAGAAGCTTCCAAAGCATCTGAGAAAAGCTTCCAAAGCTTCCGAGAGAAACTTCCCAAGCTTCTAATAGAAGCTTCCAGAGTTTCTGAGAGAAGGTTCCAGAGCTTCTGAGAGAAGCTTCCAAAGCTTTTGAGAGAAGCTTCAAAAGCTTATGAGAGAAACATCAAGATCTTCTGGAAGAAGCTTCCAAAGCTTCTGAGAAAAGCTTCAAAAGCTTCCGAGAGAAGTTTCCAAAGCTTCTGAGAGAAGCTTCCAAAGCTTCTGAGAGGAGCTTCCAAAGCTTCTGAGAGAAGCTTCCAAAGCATCTGAGAAAAGCTTCAAAAGCTTCCGAGAGAAGCTTCCAAAGCTTCCGAGAGAAGCTTCCAAAGCATCTGAGAAAAGCTTCCAAAGCTTCCGAGAGAAGCTTCTCAAGCTTCTGAGAGAAGATTCCAGAACAACTGAGAGAAGCTTCCAGAGCTTCTGAGAGAAGCTTCCAGAGCTTCTGAGAGAAGCTTCCAGAGCTTCTGAGAGAAGCTTCCAGAGCTTCTAAGAGAAGCTTCCAGAGCTTCTGAGAGAAGCTTCCAGAGCTTCTGAGAGATGCTTTCAAAGCCTCTTAGAGAAGCTTCCAAAGCTTTTGAGAGAAGCCACTTTAGTTTCTGAGAGAAGCTTGCAGAGCTTCTGAGGAAAGCTCACTGAGTTTTTGAGAGAGGATTCTAGAACTTCTGAGAGAAGCTTCCCAAGCTTCTGAGAAAAGCCTCCTGAGTTTTTGAGAGAATCCAGATTCCAGAGCTTTCTGAGAGAAGCTTCCAGAGCTTTTGAGAGAAGCTTCCAGAGTTTCTGAGAGAAGCTTCCAAAGCTTCTGAGAGAAGCTTCCAAAGCTTCTGAGAGAAGCTTCCAAAGCTTCTGAGAGAAGCTTCCAAAGCTTCTGAGAGAAGCTTCCAAAGTTTCTGAGTGAAGCTTCCAAAGTTTCTGAGAGAAGCTTCCAAAGCTTCTGAGAGAAGCTTCCAAAGTTTCTGAGAGAAGCTTTTAAAGCTTCTGAGAGAAGCTTCCAAAGTTTCTGAGAGAAGCTTTCAAAGCTTCTGAGAGAAGCTTCCAAAGCTTCTGAGAGATGCTTCCAAAGCCTCTGAGAGAAGCTTCCAAAGCCTCTGAGAGAAGCTTCCAAAGCTTCTGAGAGAAGCTTCCAAAGCCTCTGAGAGAAGCTTCCAGAGCTTCTGAGAGAAGTTTCCAGAGCTTCTGAGAGAAGCTTCCAAAGCTTCTGAGAGAAGCTTCCAAAGTTTCTGGGAGAAGCTTTCAAAGCTTCTGAGAAAAGCTTCCAAAGCTTCTGAGAAAAACTTCCAAAGCTTTTGAGAGAAGCTTCAAAAGCTTATGAGAGAAACATCAAGATCTTCTGGAAGAAGCTTCTAAAGCTTCTGGGAGAAGCTTCCAAAGTTTCTGAGAGATGCTTCCAAAGCTTCTGAGAGAAGCTTCCAAAGTTTCTGAGTGAAGCTTCCAAAGTTTCTGAGAGAAGCTTCCAAAGCTTCTGAGAGAAGCTTCCAAAGCTTCTGAGAGAAGCTTCCAAAGTTTCTGAGAGAAGCTTCCAAAGCTTCTGAGAGAAGCTTCCAAAGTTTCTGAGAGAAGCTTTCAAAGCTTCTGAGAGAAGCTTCCAAAGCTTCTGAGAGATGCTTCCAAAGCCTCTGAGAGAAGCTTCCAAAGCCTCTGAGAGAAGCTTCCAAAGCTTCTGAGAGAAGCTTCCAAAGCCTCTGAGAGAAGCTTCCAGAGCTTCTGAGAGAAGTTTCCAGAGCGTCTGAGAGAAGCTTCCAAAGCTTCTGAGAGAAGCTTCCAAAGTTTCTGGGAGAAGCTTTCAAAGCTTCTGAGAGAAGCTTCCAAAGCTTCTGAGAGAAGCTTCCAAAGCCTCAAGGAGAAGCTTCCAAAGCTTCTGAGAGAAGCTTCCAGAGCTTCTGAGAGAAGCTTCCAAAGCTTCTGAGAGAAGCTTCCAAAGCTTCTGAGAGAAGCTTCCAAAGCTTCTGAGAGAAGCTTCCAAAGCTTCTGAGAGAAGCTTCCAAAGCTTCTGAGAGAAGCTTCCAAAGCTTCTGAGAGAAGCTTCCAAAGCTTCTGAGAGAAGCTTCCAAAGCTTCTGAGAGAAGCTTCCAAAGCTTCTGAGAGAAGCTTCCAAAGCTTCTGAGAGAAGCTTCCAAAGCTTCTGAGAGAAGCTTCCAAAGCTTCTGAGAGAAGCTTCCAAAGCTTCTGAGAGAAGCTTCCAAAGCTTCTGAGAGAAGCTTCCAAAGCTTCTGAGAGAAGCTTCCAAAGCTTCTGAGAGAAGCTTCCAAAGCTTCTGAGAGAAGCTTCCAAAGCTTCTGAGAGAAGCTTCCAAAGCTTCTGAGAGAAGCTTCCAAAGCTTCTGAGAGAAGCTTCCAAAGCTTCTGAGAGAAGGTTCCAAAGCTTCTGAGAGAAGCTTCCAAAGCTTCTGAGAGAAGCTTTTAAAGCTTCTGAGAGAAGCTTCCAAAGCTTCTGAGAGAAGCTTCCAAAGCTTCTGAGAGAAGCTTCCAAAGCTTCTGAGAGAAGCTTCCAAAGCTCCAGGATGAAGCTTCCAAAGCATCTGAGAGAAGCTTCAAAAGCTTCCGAGAGAAGCTTCCAAAGCTTCCGAGAGAAGCTTCCAAAGCATCTGAGAAAAGCTTCCAAAGCTTCCGAGAGAAACTTTTCAAGCTTCTAATAGAAGCTTCCAGAGTTTCTGAGAGAAGCTTCCAGAGCTTCTGAGAGAAGCTTCCAAAGCTTCTGAGAGAAGCTTGCAAAGCTTTTGAGAGAAGCTTCTAAAGCTTATGAGAGAAACATCAAGATCTTCTGGGAGAAGCTTCCAAAGCTTCTGAGAGAAGCTTCCAAAGCTTCTGAGAGAAGCTTCCAAAGCTTCTGAGAGAAGCTTCCAAAGCTTCTGAGAGAAGCTTCCAAAGCTTCTGAGAGAAGCTTCCAAAGCTTCTGAGAGAAGCTTCCAAAGCTTCTGGGAGAAGCTTCCAAAGCATCTGAGAAAAGCTTCAAAAGCTTCCGAGAGAAGCTTCCAAAGCTTCCGAGAGAAGCTTCCAAAGCATCTGAGAAAAGCTTCCAAAGCTTCCGAGAGAAACTTCCCAAGCTTCTAAAGTTAAGCTTCCAGAGTTTCTGAGAGAAGGTTCCAGAGCTTCTGAGAGAAGCTTCCAAAGCTTTTGAGAGAAGCTTCAAAAGCTTATGAGAGAAACATCAAGATCTTCTGGAAGAAGCTTCCAAAGCTTCTGAGAAAAGCTTCAAAAGCTTCCGAGAGAAGTTTCCAAAGCTTCTGAGAGAAGCTTCCAAAGCTTCTGAGAGGAGCTTCCAAAGCTTCTGAGAGAAGCTTCCAAAGCATCTGAGAAAAGCTTCAAAAGCTTCCGAGAGAAGCTTCCAAAGCTTCCGAGAGAAGCTTCCAAAGCATCTGAGAAAAGCTTCCAAAGCTTCCGAGAGAAGCTTCTCAAGCTTCTGAGAGAAGATTCCAGAACAACTGAGAGAAGCTTCCAGAGCTTCTGAGAGAAGCTTCCAGAGCTTCTGAGAGAAGCTTCCAGAGCTTCTGAGAGAAGCTTCCAGAGCTTCTAAGAGAAGCTTCCAGAGCTTCTGAGAGAAGCTTCCAGAGCTTCTGAGAGATGCTTTCAAAGCCTCTTAGAGAAGCTTCCAAAGCTTTTGAGAGAAGCCACTTTAGTTTCTGAGAGAAGCTTGCAGAGCTTCTGAGGAAAGCTCACTGAGTTTTTGAGAGAGGATTCTAGAACTTCTGAGAGAAGCTTCCCAAGCTTCTGAGAAAAGCCTCCTGAGTTTTTGAGAGAATCCAGATTCCAGAGCTTTCTGAGAGAAGCTTCCAGAGCTTTTGAGAGAAGCTTCCAGAGTTTCTGAGAGAAGCTTCCAAAGCTTCTGAGAGAAGCTTCCAAAGCTTCTGAGAGAAGCTTCCAAAGCTTTTGAGAGAAGCTTCAAAAGCTTATGAGAGAAACATCAAGATCTTCTGGAAGAAGCTTCCAAAGCTTCTGAGAAAAGCTTCAAAAGCTTCCGAGAGAAGTTTCCAAAGCTTCTGAGAGAAGCTTCCAAAGCTTCTGAGAGAAGCTTCCAAAGCTTCTGAGAGAAGCTTCCAAAGCTTCTGAGAGAAGCTTCCAAAGCTTCTGAGACAAGCTTCCAAAGCTTCTGGAGGAAGCTCACTGAGTTTCTGAGAGAAGTTTCCAGAGCTTCTGAGAGAAGCTTCCAGAGCTTGTGAGAGAAGCTTCCAGAGCTTCTGAGAGAAGCATCCCAAGCTTCTGAGACAAGCTTCCCAAGCTGCTGAGAGAAGCTTGCAGAGCTTCTGAGAGAAGATTCCAGAGCTTTCTACGAGAAGCTTCTCCGGTTTCTGAAAGAAGCTTCCCAAGCTTCTGAGAGAAGTCTCCTGAGTTTCTGGGACAAGCTTCCAGAGCTTCTGAGAGAAGCTTCCAAAGCTTCTGAGACAAGCTTCCAAAGCTTCTGGAGGAAGCTCACTGAGTTTCTGAGAGAAGCTTCCAGAGCTTCTGAGAGAAGCATCCCAAGCTTCTGAGAGAAGCTTCCCAAGCTGCTGAGAGAAGCTTGCAGAGCTTCTGAGAGAAGATTCCAGAGCTTTCTACGAGAAGCTTCTCCGGTTTCTGAGAGAAGCTTCCCAAGCTTCTGAGAGAAGTCTCCTGAGTTTCTGAGACAAGCTTCCAGAGCTTCTGAGAGAAGCTTCCAAAGCTTCTGAGACAAGCTTCCAAAGCTTCTGGAGGAAGCTCACTGAGTTTCTGAGAGAAGTTTCCAGAGCTTCTGAGAGAAGCTTCCAGAGCTTGTGAGAGAAGCTTCCAGAGCTTCTGAGAGAAGCTTCCCAAGCTTCTGAGAGAAGCTTCCCAAGCTGCTGAGAGAAGCTTGCAGAGCTTCTGAGAGAAGATTCCAGAGCTTTCTACGAGAAGCTTCTCCGGTTTCTGAGAGAAGCTTCCCAAGCTTCTGAGAGAAGTCTCCTGAGTTTCTGAGACAAGCTTCCAGAGCTTCTGAGAGAAGCTTCCAAAGCTTCTGAGACAAGCTTCCAAAGCTTCTGAGAGAAGCTTTCAAAGCTTCTGAGAGAAGCTTCCAAAGCTTCTGAGAGAAGCTTCCAAAGCTTCTGAGAGAAGCTTCCAAAGCTTCTGAGAGAAGCTTCCAAAGCTTCTGAGAGAAGCTTCCAAAGCTTCTGAGACAAGCTTCCAAAGCTTCTGGAGGAAGCTCACTGAGTTTCTGAGAGAAGTTTCCAGAGCTTCTGAGAGAAGCTTCCAGAGCTTGTGAGAGAAGCTTCCAGAGCTTCTGAGAGAAGCATCCCAAGCTTCTGAGAGAAGCTTCCCAAGCTGCTGAGAGAAGCTTGCAGAGCTTCTGAGAGAAGATTCCAGAGCTTTCTACGAGAAGCTTCTCCGGTTTCTGAGAGAAGCTTCCCAAGCTTCTGAGAGAAGTCTCCTGAGTTTCTGAGACAAGCTTCCAGAGCTTCTGAGAGAAGCTTCCAAAGCTTCTGAGACAAGCTTCCAAAGCTTCTGGAGGAAGCTCACTGAGTTTCTGAGAGAAGTTTCCAGAGCTTCTGAGAGAAGCTTCCAGAGCTTCTGAGAGAAGCATCCCAAGCTTCTGAGAGAAGCTTC
This sequence comes from Aedes aegypti, assembly GCF_002204515.2. Lineage (NCBI taxonomy): Eukaryota > Metazoa > Arthropoda > Insecta > Diptera > Culicidae > Aedes > Aedes aegypti. Next base: position 2,587,525 of record NC_035107.1, read on the forward strand.
CCAAGCTGCTGAGAGAAGCTTGCAGAGCTTCTGAGAGAAGATTCCAGAGCTTTCTACGAGAAGCTTCTCCGGTTTCTGAGAGAAGCTTCCCAAGCTTCTGAGAGAAGTCTCCTGAGTTTCTGAGACAAGCTTCCAGAGCTTCTGAGAGAAGCTTCCAAAGTTTCTGAGACAAGCTTCCAAAGCTTCTGAGACAAGCTTCCAAAGCTTCTGGAGGAAGCTCACTGAGTTTCTGAGAGAAGCTTCCAGAGCTTCTGAGAGAAGCATCCCAAGCTTCTGAGAGAAGCTTCCCAAGCTGCTGAGAGAAGCTTGCAGAGCTTCTGAGAGAAGATTCCAGAGCTTTCTACGAGAAGCTTCTCCGGTTTCTGAGAGAAGCTTCCCAAGCTTCTGAGAGAAGCTTCCAGAGCTTCTGAGAGAAGCTTCCAGAGCTTCTGAGAGAAGCTTCCAAAGCTTCTGAGAGAAGCTTCCAAAGCTTCTGAGAGAAGCTTCCAAAGCTTCTGGGAGAAGCTTCCAAAGCTTCTGAAAAAAAGCTTCCAAAGCTGCTGAGAGAAGCTTCCAAAGCATCTGAGAGAAGCTTCCAAAGCATCTGAGAGAAGCTTCCAAAGCTTCTGAGAGAAGCTTCCAAAGCTTCTGAGAGAAGCTTCCAAAGCTTCTGAGACAAGCTTCCAAAGCTTCTGGAGGAAGCTCACTGAGTTTCTGAGAGAAGTTTCCAGAGCTTCTGAGAGAAGCTTCCAGAGCTTGTGAGAGAAGCTTCCAGAGCTTCTTAGAAAAGCTTCCAGAGCTTCTGCGAGAAGATTCCAGAGCTTCTCTCAGAAGCTTCCAGAGCTTCTGAGAGAAGCATCCCAAGCTTCTGAGAGAAGCTTCCCAAGCTGCTGAGAGAAGCTTGCAGAGCTTCTGAGAGAAGATTCCAGAGCTTTCTACGAGAAGCTTCTCCGGTTTCTGAGAGAAGCTTCCCATGCTTCTGAGAAAAGCTTTCCTAGCTTCTGAGAGAAGTCTCCTGAGTTTCTGAGACAAGCTTCCAGAGCTTCTGAGAGAAGCTTCCAGAGCTTCTGAGATAAGATTCCAGAGCTTCTGAGAGAAGATTCCAGAGCTTCTGAGAGAAGCTTCCAGAGCTTCTGAGAGAAGCTTCCATAGCTTCTGAGAGAAGCTTCCAGAGCTTCTGAGAGAAGCTTCCCAAGCTTCTTAGAAAAGCTTCCCAAGCTGCTGAGAGAAGCTTGCAGAGCTTCTGAGAGAAGCTTCCAAAGCTTCTGAGAGAAGCCTCCTGAGTTTTTGAGAGAATCCAGATTCCAGAGCTTTCTGCGAGAAGCTTCTCCGGTTTCTGAGAGAAGCTTCCCAAGCTTCTGAGAAAAGCTTTCCTAGCTTCTGAGAGAAGTCTCCTGAGTTTCTGAGACAAGCTTCCAGAGCTTCTGAGAGAAGCTTCCAGAGCTTCTGAGAGAAGCTTCCAGAGCTTCTTAGAAAAGCTTCCAGAGCTTCTGCGAGAAGATTCCAGAGCTTCTGAGAGAAGCTTCCAGAGCTTCTGAGAGAAGCTTCCAGAGCTTCTGAGAGAAGCTTCCAGAGCTTCTGAGAGAAGCTTCCCAAGCTTCTTAGAAAAGCTTCCCAAGCTGCTGAGAGAAGCTTGCAGAGCTTCTGAGAGAAGCTTCCAAAGCTTCTGAGAGAAGCCTCCTGAGTTTTTGAGAGAATCCAGATTCCAGAGCTTTCTGCGAGAAGCTTCTCCGGTTTCTGAGAGAAGCTTCCCAAGCTTCTGAGAAAAGCTTTCCTAGCTTCTGAGAGAAGTCTCCTGAGTTTCTGAGACAAGCTTCCAGAGCTTCTGAGAGAAGCTTCCAGAGCTTCTGAGAGAAGCTTCCAGAGCTTCTTAGAAAAGCTTCCAGAGCTTCTGCGAGAAGATTCCAGAGCTTCTGAGAGAAGCATCCCAAGCTTCTGAGAGAAGCTTCCCAAGCTGCTGAGAGAAGCTTGCAGAGCTTCTGAGAGAAGATTCCAGAGCATCTGAGAGAAGCTTCCCAAGCTTCTGAGAGAAGCCTCTTGAATTTTTGAGAGAATCCAGATTCCAGAGCTTTCTGCGAGAAGCTTCTCAGGTTTCTGAGAGAAGCTTCCCAAGCTTCTGAGAGAAGCTTCCCTAGCTTCTGAGAGAAGTCTCCTGAGTTTCTGAGACAAGCTTCCAGAGCTTCTGGGAGAAGCTTCCAGAGCTTCCGAGAGAAGCTTCTGAGAGAAGCTTCCAAAGCTTCTGGGAGAAGCTTCCAAAGCTTCTGGGAGAAGCTTCCAAAGCTTCTGGGAGAAGCTTCCAAAGCTTCTGGGAGAAGCTTCCAAAGCTTCTGGGAGAAGCTTCCAAAGCTTCTGGGAGAAGCTTCCAAAGCTTCCAAAGCTTCTGAGAGAAGCTGCCAAAGCTTCTTAGAGAAGCTTCCAAAGTTTCTGAGAGAAGCTTCCAAAGCTTCTTAGAGAAGCTTCCAAAGCTTCTGAGAGAAGCTTTCAGAGCTTCTGAGAGAAGCTTTCAGAGCTTCTGAGAGAAGCTTTCAGAGCTTCTGAGAGAAGCTTTCAGAGCTTCTGAGAGAAGCTTTCAGAGCTTCTGAGAGAAGCTTACAGAGCTTCTAAGGGAAGCTCGCAAAGCGTCCAAAGATTCTTTGATTGGTTTCCATAAGTTTTTACGAATGTTTCCTAAGATTTTAAAAGAAGCATTTTGGGAAATTAAGAAAAATTAGAGGAAAATTATGAAAAAATTAAGCTGATAATCTCCTAATTCCGCCTCGCATTTCTCGAATTGATTCTCTATACTTAATAGGAACAATATAAACAAACACCTCCATTGCCCAGGTGTTGGCCCAAATTCAAATCGGTTTCGAATTTAAAATACAGAGAGCCGTCTCAATCTACATACAAAACAATTCGCAGGTAGATACTACACAGCACAGCCATTCGTTGAAGTGATACGCATACGTTTTCTACAAGGTTGAAATTGCTCGCCGTCTGCTAAAAACAAAGCATCTAATTACAGTTACAGTGGCTATTCGCTGATTGGAACATTATCTGCGTTCGCTAATTGGAACACAAATTCAAAGTTGTATCCATCTTTTACGTGATTTGACGTTGACTTTTTTTCAGAATTTTTCTACAATTAGATGATTACTTTATAAATTGTTGATCAATAATCATTGAAATTCAAACCTCGCAATTGAACCTGTCCTGGTCTGAAACAAAGCAACATAATCCTGACAGACATCTTCTTCTTGTTGCTAATCGAACAGATCTCTATTTCGCTACCCGCTCTAGGCCAGGAAAAAATTGGTATTATATTCCCTCTCGGAAGCCGGCACTCGGCGGCAATAAGAACACTCGCACTCGTAGGTACTGTAGTTTGCGTTGCTGATACTAGATCAAGCGAACGCACACCGAAAGGAAAGATAGCCCCCCCCCCCCCTCCTGCTCTGTTTGTATATTCAGATATGCGTATTGTATTCTAAATAATGTCTGTCCTTGACTTGATAAAATTTATGAACCGTACAAGATTCAGTGTCGAGATGAGCAAGACGGCGAGCTGTTTGGGGAAGAGGGGGATCTAAAGGAGAGCTGGCCCGATAATTTCGGTTTCGCTTCTCAGGCTGAAGATGAGGAAGGAGGGGGGCAGGAGCAAGCGGGACTCCGGAATCTAATTTTTTGCGCTTGCCCCTCGTTTCCCAGATATGATTTTTTTTGGAAGCGATGATATGCTGCTCGCCAGCCACACACTAGAGCAGTGTTCTTTTATGTTCGCGCTGGCTGCCAATTGATTGGGAGAGGGCGGGCGGTTTCTTTTATCCAATTTTAAGGTTCCTCGGAGCAAATTCTTCGTAAATCGTCGTTTCCTTTGCCCGTCGTATCGAAGAGGGTTGGTAGGCTATGATTAGGGCTGATTAGTGATTCAGGATGTGTGCGCGCCTAGATGAGCCCCGAAGAGGGAATCGACAGCTTTTTTTTGCTATTATACAACGCCTGCTTCGACGATAAGTGATGATGATGGTGGTGGGAAGAATTTTGGCACGGCCATAGAGTAGGCTCTGAGAGAGGCGCGACTGCAAAAAAGGAAGGTCGCAATTTCCATCGCCTACTGGTGCAAAAATGTTTTATTAGCAGATAAAAGCTTATGAATCAACAACAAAATCGTTTCCTTTCAATAATGACAATAATCTGAAGATAGACATCAGATTGCAGCTTTTTTTATCTTTTCTTGGCTCTCTATTGGATTTACAGTATGCATCAGTATTCTAATAAAATCAATTTGATCAAATTTAAAATTATTTTTCTTTAGGAAATTATCTGCAGACTTGTTGAGACTTCAATTTGGGATTATCTCTGCAAATTCAGTATTTTGTCGGTTATGACGTTCTATTCGTTTTAAATATTGATGTCTTCGGAAAAACTGCTCATTAGTTCAAGGGCTAACGTTGCTTTGCATAGACTGACTCTATAAGTCAATGATTGCTGCTCCATGATTGATCGGAACTGCATTTCGATCCTGTGGAGTTTCAATTATTGATTTACAAGGAATCACCCTCTACGCGATGCACGCACAACTTACCCAGGCAAGTGCCAGTTCACAAGTGGTGGAATGAATGCAAGTGTACAGCACGGTGTACTATATTAAGAAGGTGATATATTCCGGAAACTGACAGCTACTTGACGACGTCATTCCTATCCACCTCGAACAAATTTGCGAAAAAAATGATCTAGTGGTCCGGAAGGTATATGGTACGATAGGAGTGACGTCACATGTTTTCATTCAAACTTGATATTTACATCAGTAAAGAGCCTGCCTTGTTAATTTTTATGTCGTGGTGTACAGGTGACAGTTGCTCTTCACTCAGGAAACCGACTGCTGTGATCAATCCTTTTGTCATACTTCAACGCAATGGATTTTATATATCACAGATCCAAATGAATAAGGAATGGAACGTTGGCCAAGTCCATACAGGCAGTTGGGATGGACAAGGAATGTTAGTGTATAATGGTTGGACCTTCTAAATACCGAGAATACCTCTGCATTTCCACAATCACCACGGAAAAGGTGTTGATTGATAAGTACGATTTTTACTCAAAACTGATTTCCATTTTGGCTCGTGGTGAAAAGATATTGGTAGACGATTAAAGAAGTACGTCAACATTCATAATGACGAACTACTTATTCGAACTACACCTCGCTGAGGTTTCTTCTAGTAATGCCTGCAAGATTTCCTTTCTGAGAGAATGTACATTTGAGCAAGAAATTCTAGCTTCTGGATAAGATTTCAGAAATCTTTCGATAAATATAATGTTAATGGTATGATATTTATATCGGTGATTTCCATGAAGCAGTACCGCAAGTTGTATGCTGTATTAGAGTGATGTAAATTTTGAAATTTTGGCTCCTCTATGCCTCAACGAATTGTAAATAGCATCCTCCCAAAGTTTGAAATAAATCGGGAGAAATTTGACTGTGCACAGGCCATTTGAAGTTTATATGGAGATTACTATCCTTTTGTGCTCAGCCCTCTATCTCTTCGTCATAGTGTTTTATGGAAAAGTGAACACAATCTTCTCATGTGGAATCCTTTCAGCTACAACTTTGCCGAAGATCACATTTTGATTGGACGTCAGGATAAATTGCTATTCATAATCATAAACTGGGTATGCATTTTGCATGCTGAACCAACTGCCCGACAGGCAGGGAATAGGGGAGCAAAAATTATAAAATTTGCATCAGTCTAATGCTGTATGACGAGTTAAATGTGGAAGCTACTGGTGGGATGTATTAATAGGTTAAAAAATCTAATTCTACACAATCTTATCATCGTCCAAACAAGTAAAGTAGAAAGATTAAACATTTTGACATTTTGATTTCTTGGCTTATGTATAAATCCATTTCCTCTAAGTAGACTCGGTAATTGCGTTCTTTACCAAACATCACGATCGGCCCTTTTTGCATCCTTTTTTCTCCACCCTTCCTCAAATTCCGTCGCTATTCGATGACCACTTAGGGCAGCTTCCCGAGTAGAAACGAAAAACTCGTTCCTATCCGTGCAAACCTCAATTGGGTATTGTTCCGTAGTTCAAGTATTATCCACACCTCATTATGTTATTGAGACTATTGTTTAAAACAATTGGAAATACTTCGTTGACGTATTGGCAAATCTATTGAAGACTGCTTGATATTATTTGAGGTATTTTACCTTCTATGCAAATACATCTTCCATTCAAATACATCTTTTTTATCTCTTTTTTAGGTGGATTGATTATCTAACTCATAATACCAAAAGAAACGTCTTATTATATCGGGAAACTTCATCGAAGACACCAAACATCTAGAACCAGTAGTTTTAGAGTTATCTTATTTTGATAGTGAAATCTATGAATGAAATCGCAATGAATGTGCGTAGTTCTTTTTTCCTCTTATGTCCCATCTCTAATTTATCTCTATCCCATCTGTAAATTCTCTAGCCTATCTCTAATTGTTCTCCATTCCATCTCTAACCCCTCTCCATCGCATAATTGACTTCTCGCAATTCCATCTTTATATTCTCTACACTCTTAAAATGGTTTACACGGAGCATGTGTTCAAGTTACACAGTTTTGTGATTTTTTTTTTGACATTTCCATCTCTGTTTCACCTACAGTTTTCCACTCATTTTTGTGTACTAGTTAATGATGTGGATGATGTAAATCAAGAGTGCGCACAAAGATGTATGAAAACCTTGGGCGAAAAAGGGATTGAAGTATAAAGGAGTGTAACTTTAACAAAACTTGAACATATGCTACGTGTAAACGATTTCAGGCGTGTATCCCATCTCTAAATTCGTCTCATCAAATCATTTATTACTTTTCATCGTATCTTTCTATATCATATCATTTGAAAATCCTAGACTATATGGCCAAACTTACGACTAGATTTCGACTTCTACCTTTTCTCTGGCTTATTATATTTTTCTACTCTTTTATTCTACTTCCATTATCCCATTACTGAATTTTCGTTTTCCTATTTCTAGCTTCTAATTATTCCATTTCTAACTTCTCTCAAGCCCATGTCTAGTTTCTCTCCATCTCATATCTGACTTCGCAATTCCCCATATTTAACATCTCCAAGGACTGTTCATTTTATAAAGTGGACACTTTGTTTATGCTATATCTTTTTTATTTATTGATAAAATCGTAATCGGTTTTCTGTGTATCGTTGACCTATTATTCTAAAATGCTATGAAAATATAAAATCTTTGAAAATGCTTTTGGTTGAAGAGCTAAATAGTTTTTCCAAAAACTCTTAAAAAAGCTGTCCGTCAAAGTTTAACAATATTTTTCGCAAAACAAAAATCCTTATTTTTCTGAACAAATTGATTTTTGTATCCTTTACTATTCTACTAAAGGTAAAGCTTTAAAAATATCAATTATATTCCACCATTCTATGACATTAGGTAACTTTAGTGATTTACCCATTTATGGCCAAATTTGCTGATACACCATCCTTTCACTCCCAGCAAAAGAGAAAAGTAAAAAGCGTGTTCAAAACTAGTTTGGATTACTAAAGAAACTATATTAGTATAAACGAAAGCTAAATCGTGAGATTAAACCACAGTCTTAAGTATAAATTTTACTGTTTATGGTAGTTTTACTAAAAAGTCTCATACTTTTAAAATCATTTACGCATATTTATCGATCTACAGCAAATTGTAAACAGTTTTCTCCGAATTTGTCAATTGGTAATCTCAGAATAACATATTATGAAAATAATATGTGGAAAATAAAATCGATTTTATTACAGCAGTGTTGTCAATTTTGATGATTGTCAATGTACTTTGATAGGTCTTCTAAGAATAAAGCAATTGTGTTTCTGTTGTGCTTTGAATGTGACGTGGGGACTTACTAAGTAACTCTATGAAGGCGTAAGTTATTTTTCATATTAATACTATATTAAGACTTCCGTCAGGACGTACTTTTACACAAAAAATTCTACTCATATCAACTCCCATCAAATTTAAAAAATAATTCTTTAAAAATATACGGGAAAATTGATTTTATTATATCTGTAAAATTGTTGCTCCAAAAATAACTTGATTTTTTCCATCAGGCTTCTGATTGATGATGCTTTCGAAGAACAAGCCTTTTTTGAAAATAGAAAATATAAATTATCGAATTTTCCAGCCAATTTCTTACAATCATTGATTTTGATAACCTCAAAAAATCGACCGATCTAATCGTTGTTCCATATTCGTGTGAAATTTAATTATTTTGGAGAATTTTTTATTATCACAACATTGTACAATACTAGTCGAACGATGTGCAAAAAACCGATTGAAATTTCATTGATTAATAAGAAAGATACAGCATGCACAAGGTGTCCACTTTATAAAATGAACAGTCCTTATCCTATTTCTAAATTATTCTCATCAAATTACTGAATTCTCTTTATCTCAATATATCTTAAGAATCTTTTGGATGAGAATGAATGAGTTTTCACTTCAAATTGACGTTTATGAATTTATAATTTTTAAATATTGTTTTAGATATGTGATATGTATATGAGTATTTAGATATTCAAAGCCAGTAATGAAAAATGTCCTCCTTCAGGAAATATCCTAGCCTGGCCCTAATTTCTCTCTATCGCATCTCTAAACCCTCTCCATCTCATATCTGATTTCTCACTTTCCCATCTTCAACTTATCAATATCTTTTCTAAATTATTCTCATCAAATCATTCATTTCTCTCTATTCCATCTCTGGCTTGTCCCTATCTATTCTCTAACTTCTACTATTTTTCTACTTCTATTGTACTCTCTTAATTTCAATATTGATTTCTATATTTCTCTGTTACTTATTTCTATCTCATCTCTATTTTTTATCTACCCATCTCTGACTCTCTATACTATCTCTGAAATTTTTCATTCTCATCTTCATCTTCTCTTAATTCCATCTGAAACTTATCTCTATCATGGGATACAGGATTATCGAGAGGTGAGAAGGAATGTAAATTCAACTATTATATTCATGAATCAACTTAAACTCTATTCTTATTCATTAAAAATTTAAATATAAGGTTTTTCATCCGTCCAAACTGAGAAAAAAAATTGTGTGCATCAATAATGTGTGATGTTTGGAGTAGAAAATGCCTCTTTTGATTGTAATGTTTTCGCTTCACTGTAAGTAGCTGTCACAATGGTTCGATCAAAACGAATGATGCTTTGTTTGGATGTATGTTGATGGCGCTAATGAATTTGAAAGCAAATGCATATATTTCATCATGCAGAAGGCAAGTAGAGGCCCGTTGATCTAGATGTTCTAGTAAAACATTTGATTATAAAGGTGAAGTGTTGTATTTTGACCACTCACTGTGTCACAGTGAGATGTTAGTTGTGAGACGAATCAAAACTAATTGCGACCAAAATGAAAATGTATACGACGAATAGAGGCAACAGACAGTAATAATTTCATTTTACAAAACGATCAAGTTTTAACCTTCCGTCAGTCGCTCAAAAAAAAAAGTTACACCAGCGGTCGCATCGTGTACTGAGTACACGCGGAGCAATTTTGCTTGTCAATCTAAAGCTAGGCAAGATAGAGTATTGATGTCTTCGGCAAATTTCTTCAGTTCAACGGTACCAATTGGTCTGTGGACAAATGAAACTTTGGAAACATCCTCAACTTCCAGTGGCCATCGGATTGTTCCCCGGGGGAACCGGTGAAGGGGATATTTTGCAATGCAACTTCTCGAACACAAATATCTCAGGATCTAGATTGTTTAGCACGATGGTGTCTTCGGCAGAGTTGTTCAGTAGGCCAAGGACTAACATGTGATAGGCCGCTTGTTTCGGAATTCTGCCACCAGTTGGCGCTAGTGAGCATGTAATTTTTCAAACACAGATATCTCAGGATCCCGACTACCTAGAAAGATGCGGTCTTCGACAAAGTTGTTTAGTAGGTCATGCACTAACATATTATAGGCCATCTAACTTGAAATTCGGCTATCAGATGGCGCTAGTGAGTACACAATATTTCAATCACGAATATCTCAGGATCCTGATTTTTTAGACAGATGGTGTTTTGGGCAAAGTTGTTCAGTAGTTCAAGGACTAATATGTGATGATCTATTCAATTCTGAATTCTTTCACCAGATGGTACTAGTGAGCATGACATTTTTCGAACACATATATCTTAGGATCCCGATTACCTAGAAAGTTGACGTCTTCGACAAAAGTGTTGAGTAGGTCAAGGTCTAGCATGTGATAGGCCACCCAACTAGAAATTCTACCACCAGATGGCGCTAGTGAGCATGCTGTATATTGATTGCGGCTATCTCAATAGCGATATTATAGCACGATGGTGTCTTCGGCAAAGCTGTTTAGTAGATCAAGGACTAAACACATGATGTGCCGTTTGATTAGGAATTCTTCCACAAAACGGTGCTAGTGATCATGGAATTTTTAAAACGCAGATATCTTTGGATCCTGATTCCTAAATAAATGTCCTGAGATATCCTCATTACTAAGAAATATAACGTCTGTAGCTAAGTTGTTCATTAGATGAAAGCCTAAAATTTAGGCCTCAATGCGAAGGACCTCAAGTTTTAAAACTCATCCAATAGGTGGCGCTAGTGAGCATGCAGATTTATGATTGCTTATATCTGAGGAACCCGATTACATCGAAAGATGAAGTTTTCAGCTAAATGGATCAGTAAATCTAGTAAAAACTTGTGATGGGCCACATTTGGTTCGGAATTCTTCCACTAGATGGTGCTACTGAGTATGCTATATTTACAACCCAAATGTCTAGGATCGTGATTACATAATCATAAAAATTATATCTTCAGTTGTTTATTTCTGAGACGAGACTCACGGAGACGGTCTTCTTTTTTTGCGATTGCTGAGTTTTTTCTTATTCCACTTAGTGTTTACATCAATCTTGCGCAAGGCGTTCAAGCTCTCACATGACCAACTCAACCATATCTCACATGACCAACTCAACCATAAACTATTGCGTTTGCATCACACCGAAGCATAAACGGGATTTTGAGTGAAATTTCATGCCAGCAAACGTAGCAGACATTAGTCTTGTGTTTAGAATTATCAGCTGTCATGTCTACCTATCTCAAGTGATATTCCTTATGACTCTGGTACCTTTTACTTGTTCGTACCTACGGGATTTCTGAGCTATAAATACTGGCTACCGTAGGCGCAGAAAGGAAACTTCCCGGGCTGTGGACTGATTAACATATTATTAACTAAATTGTTTTTCAGAGCTGACGAAATTGTCGTATATTGTGAGCATAGTTGTTCTTTTGTGAAGCGATTGCTATATTGAGATGAACGAAATTGTTCTTTAGTGTTGACGAAGTTGTCAAATTTAATGTTGAGCAGAGCAGTATGAATCAAATGATTTGAATGTCTTGTTGTAGTCGTGAAATAAATACTTTTAAGTTACAGTTGTGGAATTTGTTGAGTATATTTTCGATTGTTCGTTGTTGGAACGTGAAGGCGGCTTTTCAAAGAGTTGTTAGAAAGTTTCTAAAGGGGAAAGGACTGTCATGATATTCCTTATGACTCTGGTACCTTTTACTTGTTCGTACCTACGGGATTTCTGAGCTATAAATACTGGCTACCGTAGGCGCAGAAGGGAGACTTCCCGGGCTGTGGGCTGATTAACATATTATTTTATTCTTTATTTGCAGGATATAAAATCAGCATCTTTGGAAAAATTGCTCCGTTGACTGAGGTTTTTCATAATAATTTATTTTGAATACTTTTCACTTTTTCAGCCATGAAAACAACGGGCTGCATTTGACGTTTCGTGACAGCGGAATCTGGGCTGCATATTTATTTTTTTTACTTAACTCGTTTATTTCGAAGGCTACTTAACTCGTTTATTTCGAAGGCTCAGGTGCCGTTGGGCAAAAATCTGGGCTACATATGACGTTGATATTTTTCCTCTTCGCGAGTCTCTATCAGGTTTATTCTATTCAAGGCTAAAGTATGTTGTAATAATCCGTTTGTTTCGAAATTATCCCACCAAACGGTGCTATACAGCATGAAAATTCCATAAATAAATACTTCAGAATCTTATCTACAGTCAAACTTCCAGTCGATATTTATGGAATCATCGACTCATGGAACAGATATTCGTTGGAAAGCTGATTGAAGCATCATAGTTACCATGATTTTTGTTTTTGTTTCAAGTATGGTTTCATGAGTCGATATCGAGCTATGGAACATCGACTCATGGAGGTTTGACTGTACATATGGCGTCTTCTGTTCTCTTTACAAACTGTGTTGGATTTTTCTTGAAACTAACAGCTTCCTGGCTCCTATTACAAAAAACCATAAGAAATCTTGGCTGAACTGTGTTTGGTTAGGAATTATATTAATTTTCCTTTCTATATCAACTGCACCAGCAATTTTTATAAAATTCGTTCTCATATTCATTTTTGACATCGTTTTTTCAATAGAATTGCTTTCCGAGTACACGACACTGAAGACGGTCTTACAATTGAGATTAAAATACGCGTATCTGTCAAATCTGTCATCTTTCATTCATCTTAAGGTATTTTACTATACTACTTGAAGTTCAAGATTATCCAGAAAGTAGGGTTATCCACAGAATTTGTTTATATAGAGATGCGTGAATACAGGAATCAAAGAACTTTCAAACGTTGTTCCAATCGAGCAATAGGCCTTTTCACGAGATGTTTCAAATCAACTGATTCGGAAGGTCTTTGAAGTCTTGAATAGAAATGACAGTCCCTTGAATACACCTGTCCTCCACCGATAGAAACGAATGGAAACACGGACCTGTCTCATGAAAAGGCCTGTCCAATGGGTGGCAGAAAGCTGTTACATAAAAATGAAGATGGGTGTGTGTTAGTGCAAAGCGATATGAAAGTGACGTCTCCGGTTATCTCGGTCTATTATGGCGACTCACGGGATGACACGCACACTACAACATTTTTCGAATCACCTCGAATGTGATAGAAGAGTGCATGGTGAGGTCACAAAAAATTCCCCATCTCTGTCATCCACTGCTGGCATTGTTGACATTTTTTTATATGGAGTTTCGAGGTTACGTCAGGCGTGCAACGATCTATAGTCACTGCCTGTGTTGTTTGTAAATAAATTCAAAATGCTCTCAGTGCATCTCTAGTATAATCATATTTTCTGGGTTTGAATTTAAGTCTGGGTCTGATAATTGAAGGGATCATCGACTCATTGTAATATCACAGACAAACAGACGTAACACTCTCATCATTGTCCATCGACCCCCTTTTTAACGGTCGATTTGAAAATGTGGTAGGTGGCCAATCCGCCACTCGCAGCGCTCGCATCGTTTTTGTTCGTGTTAGACGTTTATACACTACCGCCATCTGTTGGCCCGTCGGCCAAACACACCGATTTCAGTATTGGGCGTACATGTCCTCGTGACTATGATTTTGATCGAGATTTGTTCTAAGTGTTACGTCTGTTTGTCTGTGGTAATATCGCGTTATGTACAGTACCTTGGAAAGCTGTTGTTGGGGATAATAACAGTAAACATAAAATTTGAATTTTAGTATGATTCCATGAGTCGATATCGAGTAGCGAAAAATTGACTCATGGAGGTTTCACAATTGGGTTTATTCTACGACTGGCGTGAGGTGACAATTGTCGATGTCGTATAGCGAGGTGACAATTCTCGACTCGAGTGACGTGACTCGCCGTGCAAATCAAATGAAGAGTCACTTCACTCGAGTCGAGAATTGTCAACTCGCTATACAACATCGACAATTGTCACCTCACGCCAGTCGTAGAATTAACGCAAATATACCAGTGCAGCAAAACTCGCCGAAGCATGCCGAAATTAAACGATCTTTTTGTGACTCAGTTTTATAGTCAAATTATTTAGATATTGAAATAGTAAATCATCCTATAACATTGATTTTGTTATATGAACAATGTCATAATTAATGCTTTATCATTACATATTTAGGAAACCCATTGCATTGGGGTCGAAAACAAATGTACCCAAAACCGAACAGTAATTACACAGATAAACAGACGTCACACTCTCATCGCTGTCTATCGACCACCTTTTTAACGGTGTATTAAAAAATATGGTAGGTGGTCAATCCACCACTCGCAGCACTAGCATTGTTTTTGTTCGCGTTTGACGTTTGCTCACTACCGCCATCTGTTGGCCCATCGGCCAAACACGCCGATTTTAGCATTGGGCGTACATGTCCTCGTGACTATGATTTTAATAACAATTGGTTCTAAGTGTTACGTCTGTTTGTCTGTGGTAATTATGTTGTGAAAAATTCGGTTTGCCGATATCTCGGTAGAATATATTCCGAGATTCGATTTTAAAAACTACCGAATTCTCAGCTCTTGGGTTCTTGGCGAAATGTTTCGCTGAGGTCGGAGACATAATGTAAGTGTGTACGGATCTCCATATATCCGGTTCACCGTATCATGAGAATTTCCAAGATGATTCTACCTGTAAACCGCGTAGATATAGTGCGTTTTATGTGAGAACTTCTGTGCGTTTTACGAAGTCTTTTCATGCAAGCATAATCAATGTATTCATCAGAAGTTCGTTCAATGGGCTAAATGTAAAAAAGAAGTTCAATTTTAATCTAGAATTCGAGGATGAACCTTATATCTCTCATTTTATGTTGTGCAAGCCTATTGATTCATTGATAGCGAAATATTTAAACATTTGACAAAACGTGCACTGATAGCCCAAATATCAGCATAATAAGATGTTTAAAAAATAAAATGCTCACTGGCGCCGAATTACATATTTCCAAATATAATTGCCCATAACATGCCAGTACTTTGCTTACTTAATAACTTTGACGAAGACGTCAAGTATTAAAATACTTTGGACTTCGAGATTCTGTATTAGAAAACATTGGATCAGGTCCTCTAGTGTAGCCTGATGTAAGTTTTTAAAGTCTAGCCGCCCACTGCATTTTACATTGAATGTGGAAGAATTTCAAGTATATTTTACCCCTTACAAGTTGGCCCGTGATCAACAACTTCATCAAAGACATCATCTTCTAATCTTTTGTTTTCCTAATCAGGATCCTGAAATATATGCTTTCGAAAAAATACATAAACCGTGTTCTGTAAGAATTTCTAATCAAACGGCACAGCACATGTTTAGTCCTTAATCTACACCATCACCATCATGCTACAATATCGCTATCCTGAGATTGCCGCGATCAAAATACAGCATGCTCACTAGCGCCATCTGATAGTAGAATTTCAAGTTAGGTGGCCTATCACATGACCTATCACCCACTCAACACTGCCAAGAGATCGTGTAATCAGGACGACCAGAAACCCGATTCTTAATGGAAGGTGCACTATACACGATCAAAAAAAAAGATGTACTTAATTTGTAAGACGCTGTTGATATGTGAAATGAACAAATACAATTTACGACACGAATGCACTCTTTGAGTGTAAAGTGTCTTTAATGAACAAAAAAATACTTTTGTTGAAGACGTCAACTTTCTAGGTAATCGGGATCCTAAGATATATGTGTTCGAAAAATGTCATGCTCACTAGTACCATCTGGTGAAAGAATTCAGAATTGAATAGATCATCAGATATTAGTCCTTGAACTACTGAACAACTTTGCCCAAAACACCATCTGTCTAAAAAATCAGGATCCTGAGATATTCGTGATTGAAATATTGTGTACTCACTAGCGCCATCTGATAGCCGAATTTCAAGTTAGATGGCCTATAATATGTTAGTGCATGACCTACTAAACAACTTTGTCGAAGACCGCATCTTTCTAGGTAGTCGGGATCCTGAGATATCTGTGTTTGAAAAATTACATGCTCACTAGCGCCAACTGGTGGCAGAATTCCGAAACAAGCGGCCTATCACATGTTAGTCCTTGACCTACTGAACAACTTTGCCGAAGACACCATCGCTCTAAACAATCTAGATCCTGAGATATTTGTGTTCGAGAAGTTGCATTGCAAAATGTCCCTTTCATCGGTTCCCCCGGTGAACAATCCGATGGCCACTGGAAGTTGAGGATGTTTCCAAAGTTTCATTTGCCCACTGACCAATTGGTACCGTTTAACTGAAGAAATTTGCCGAAGACATCAATACTCTATCTTGCCTAGTTTTAGATTTATAATCAAAATGCTCCGCGTGTACTCAGTACACGATGCGACCACTCGTGTGACGGCCCGGTAAAAAAAAAGTTACACGAGCGGTCGCACTGGTGTACTGAGTACACGCGTAAAAACTTAGGTTAAAAACACGATGTTTTCGAATACTTTGCGTTGATTTTTTCGGAAAATTTCTTCTGTACAAGCAAAAAGAAGAGTAGATCTTGGAAAAGGACCAACACCCGGATCAATTTGAAGAGATTTTCAACGTGTTTTTCGGCTTTTCGCAAAGTGCGTGTACTCAGTACACTAGGGCGACCGACGGTGGGTTAACGAAATCTTTTTGCAGGATGCGAAAGCCGTCTTAGGAAAAAAATGTTTTGCATCGGTTTATATCAGCATCATTCACTGCAATACTGGAAAAATTCTCACTGATCAAAGTTCAATACGGTGGATGTTAGCACATCACCCTATGTGAAGTTTAGAATTAATCCATACCAGAGAACATCATTGAGCATCCACCGAAATTTCGCTCTTTCACCTTAACGTCGCCTACTACCATTCAGCGTCACCTTCCTTCACCGTCTACTTCGGCGCACAAGATTGTGCAAACTATATTTGAACTACGCCCGTTTACCTTCTCCTTTCATCCAATACCAACCAAATCGAACTCCGCACACCAGAATTCCTTCCAGAGAGGTATCCGTTTTCGCTTACCTAGTTTCCGGTCGAGTTGCCGACACTTCGTGGCTCTGCGGGTTCCCGGGACCCTTCGCAGCCATATCGGCAAAGTAAAACTAATTAAATTAACTAGCAAACCGGAGAGAATGGTACTTTTTAACGGTTTCATGTTAAAACTTCACGCTTCTCTTGATCACGTCCCGATCCCGAGCCGAGAGCTGCGCAAGAGGTCTCGCCTCAACGCCAAAGGGGGTAAGGTTATAAGTCGACGATCACGACAACGCCTACTGTACTGAGCACGGGAAGACGATCAGCGCTGGGGAAAGGCGAGAAATAAGACATTAAAGCTGAAATTGCGAAAGATTTGTGGTGGATAAATCACCGGGCCGGCGTTTGCTCCGAATGGGTTCTCTGTGGTTTATCTCTGCGGTTATCCACAGCGGAAAGGAAAAATGCTTATGTTTGTTCAGTTTCAATTTACCGTGGAGAAATACGACCCAAGAAAACTAATTGCAGCCAAACACCGGTAGAACAATTCCTGCTCGGTCATCTTATCGAAGCGTACATCTCCGGGGTCGAAGAGCCGCCACTAATTAGGCCCCCGAAAACCCTTGGGTGAAACATAAATCTCGTGAAGCACCGGCCAAAGCAACCATAAATATTCAATTAGAGCACAGTAGGCTACTTTTCCTCTCATCGAACACCTGCTCGCACGACGATGATGAAAGGCCACAGACTTGGACGAAAAATCATCGTAGCAATCGGGCGTTCTTCAGCTTTCGGTTCCGGTTCAGTGAGCTTCCCGTCCACATGGCACACTCGGATGTAGTTCAGCTACCCAAGCCCCCCTCCACTCTCCAAAATCGCTTCCTCCAATTTCCTCCTTTCTTAGGCCTTATCGGCCGGAGTTGATCAGAATTTTGATGAACTAATTTTCTTTCACTTGCTCGCGGGGGTCCGCCGCCGAACCAACTTTCGTGACTCATCCTGAATCAGTGAACCGGGGACGAAGCAAAACTATTTTACAGGTGGATATACAGGAGGGAAAATTACCAAAAGCGGGCAGTGAAAAATTATTGACCATTTTCGGTAACATGTAAGGCGAACAAAGTCGAAGCGCGTCGCATCGGTTGGACTTATGAATTATTAATCGCCAGTCAACCCTATGACTGTGACGATGTTGTATACTGGACTAAACGGCGAAGTCTAGCATAAATATCGTGTAACCTTGGATTTGGGCAATCGCGCTGTCAAACTATGCAAACCTAGTCGAACAACAGACAACAGCTGGTCTCCTAATGTGCCATCAATTTCGAATAGCTCAGACGGCTTGGCTGAGTTGTGATTTCGTTTACACATAATTATTGAGAAGTTTGTAGACGAATAATTAAGCAGCGGAAAATAGTTGCTATGATGTACCCATACTTGTTCGGTATTTGGAAAGATCTATAATTTAAAATAGAAATGATTTGAAGATTATTATTCAAATATTTCGATCAATTCTTATTCAAAAACGCAAAATGCTCACACATGCGTGGTTTAATCCCCGCAAGATAAGTTCTAATACAAACCACGCTGCCGTAGAACATGAACAGCGCGGTGAAGCTTCTAAGAGAAGCTGTCAAAGCTTCCAAGAAAAGCTTTAGAAGATTCCAAGAGAAGCTTTCAATGCTTCCAAGATAAGTACTTAAAGCTTCCAACAGAACCCTCTATTCTGAGGGCAAATTCCCAAACACGAGGGAGAAGTTTCCTCAGATTCTGGGAAAAGTTTACTAAGCTTCTGGGTGATGCTTCCTTCCTAAGCTTTTGGGAAAAGCTTCTCATGCTTCTAAGAAAAGCATCACTAGCTTCTGAGAAAAGCTTTTTAAGCTTCTGAGAAAAGCTTCCCAAGCTTCCCAAGCTACCCAGAAAAGCTTCCCCCTAGAGAAGATTCAATAGCTTCCTAGAAAAGTTTCCCCAGCTTTTGAGAGAAGCATCTGAGAAAAACTTTCCAAGTTTCGGAGAGCAGCTACAGGGAATCATCCCATCCCGACTAGAGGCATATAACAAAAATAAAATAAAATTTTATCAGAATATGATTTACATATTTTATTATGATATAATTTCTTTAGACACTGTTTTCCACAGAAAATATTAAAACAAAAATATTTCATCATATGTTATATTTAGTTTGAACATGTTCGTATTTGTTTATTTTTACACTTTCATAATAATATTGAACACATATCAGATTTTTTCAGTCCCATAATTCTGCATACTTTTTCACTCTCTATGTCTCCTTAGCTCGATATCTCCCTATCTCGATGTAATTTTTGTTCCCAACTTTCTCTCCGTATGTCGATATGTCTATTATCAAAAATTATTGGACCAGATTAGAACAATTTGCGAAGACGAAATGACACCTGCTTGTTTTTAATTTTCCTGGTAACGGAGTGATTTTCAATCTAGTATTCGTTAAAAATGTGTTCTATGTCTCGATCTCTCCCTATCTCGATGGTCCCTTCGATATCGAGATGTGAAGAGGCGACTGTATATCGAATAATTTTAAGATGAACGCACCAGTTTGAACCTTTTGAGAAACGACTCAATTAGGTAACGGTAACCACGTTTCCTGCATTTGAATGATCCTAAAAATGACCATTTTCGGTTTCCAGGACATCTTAAATTTATTATAAAGTGGCCAATTTGTATCTAAGCATCTGTGACAAGCTAATAGAAATGCATTTTTGTGAACTACTATGTTTATTCTCTAGTTTTTGAGAATTGAAATGTTTTAGTATGTATCAATTCTCTAGCCGGTTTTTCACGAAGCACGTCTGATTGGCCACATCCGGAACATTCTAAAAATCCAAAATTCTTCATTCATAATGTTGACTAGCAGATAATAATGATTTATGCAAATTGAAATGATTGTAATCGAAAACAAATAATGATAACTTAGCATGTCCCAAAATACAGCCCTTTTTTACCAGACCTGACCCAGTTACCCGCCGGAATTACGCCAACCACAGAAACCTCTGGTCTCTTTTAGACACTAGATGTGTGTGCCAGTGTACTGACGGGAAATTTTTTGAATCCGTTTAGTATTCGTTGAGCGGTGATGGTTTTAGTATTTTTATTTTCACTCAGGCCTATACGGGTTAAGAAGATCGTCAAGAATCGTACTACTACTTTTTTCCAAAGATCTTATGAAAACTGGTCAAAAATCTCATCATGAATCCAACAAGGATTTCAACTAGACACCTAGTAATTAATCCGCAAATACTATTTTTAGAAATCCGACACTGATCTCGATTAGAATCCGTAAAGATCTTGAAAAAAAATAGGTGTATCTTGTCTGAAAGCACAAGGATCTCACAAAAAATACTTTAAAAAAATCAGGAGATTTCTGCTAAATACATTTAATCGACAAAAATGTTCTAGTCAGAGAATTATGCTAAACTATTCTCAGAATGCCAATGTTGGCAAAAAATACATAGTTACAAGTTACAAAATACAAGTTTTTTTTTTGCGAAATTATGTCATGCCAATTCAATAATACAACCGTCTGAAGTTTTTCTGGAAATATAATTTAAGTTTGAAATAATGCCACTTTTGAATTTTTTCCATGAAGCCAAGGGATATTGATAAACTGCTCACGATCGTACATTCCGTAGTCAGTTATTGATAGGACGTACTTCTTATCTTCATTTTCCAAGGACACCAGTATCTAATAAAGCTGTTTTGAAAATACATCATTCATAACTTCCGGAGTCATTAAGTGCCTTTTTAACATTTTTTCACCGTGTACATCGCTTGAATTACGCATGTTATCAGCTCGCGTTCAATAATTAGAGAGTTTCTATTGTTTCCCACACAAAATTGATGACACTTTGATGATACACTGTTTTATTCAATTAAAGACTGTATTCGATGAAATTTGGACACACTAAATAGGTCACCAAAAATTTTCCTTGAGCCCGATTCTTTTCAAGCTTTCTGGAAATAATGCACTACTAAATGATTAAGTTTTGACATCATTGGTTTATTGAACCTCTTCTCCCAACCCAAATGCCCGCACCTTTGCCTTGACCCTTTTTATCAGATTTTGGGCAATGACTTGCTTACTTACTTTTAACTGCACTTTCTTTAGTTCAAGTTAATTTTCTATCAGTTTTGGAGTTTTAGCGAACTTTGCCTTCGTGATTGCCCTTTTTTCAATTGGGCGAAGTTCCGGAGTGTTTGGAAGGTTGACGTCTTTTGGTACAAAAACTACATCATTAGATTTGTACCAACCAGTCTAAGACGGTACAGTGAGATCTCAAGAAGGGCAGAAGTTGTTTTTGGAGGCATTCGTCCTTGTAGATTTGCCCGTTGACGGTCCCAGAGGTGATGAAGGGCTGACTCATTTTGCCACATCCGCAGATCGCTTGCCAGACAAGGAATTTTTTGGCGACAGTTTCTTCTTCCGTGCACTCTCCGGAACGGCCAACTTAGAGGAGGCGACGTAGTGTTCCTGTCCTGGCATTAGTTTGGTGTCGGCTCTAATGTAGGTCTCATCGTCCATCACAATTCAGAACGGTTTTGTGAGCCATTCCCTGTACAGTTTTCTTGCACGAGTTTTGGCCACCGAGTTCTGTTTTTCGCTCCGGTTCGTATGGACCTTGTACACATGTAATCCAGAATGTTTCATTTTTTTTTCTATCTTTATTAACGAGATTTTTAGCTCTGGGCTAGTTCATCTCGGGACCAACGGCTTTACTTCCCTTCCGAAGGAAGTCGTCACTACTGAAATTTTTAGTGACTATCACGGGGATGGGATTCGATCCCAGGTCC
The DNA here is from genome assembly GCF_002204515.2 of Aedes aegypti. Lineage (NCBI taxonomy): Eukaryota > Metazoa > Arthropoda > Insecta > Diptera > Culicidae > Aedes > Aedes aegypti. Next base: position 2,609,108 of record NC_035107.1, read on the forward strand.
TCGGCGTGAGAGGCGTGTGTTCTAACCCCTACACCAGGTCCGCCCCTCCAATGTTTCATTATTTTCTGCACAAAACAAACTGAAAATTTCGCCTTTTTCGCAACATCTTTGATCGAAATGTTGGGATAACGCTTAAATTGATTCACAACCATCCTGGCCTTCTCCGGATTTGATGTGCCACGTTTATTGCCACTATCATTTTTCCGCTTGGTTGTCTTACGGTTTTTGAACGTTTTGATCACATGAGATACGCATTGGCGTAGTTAGGATTTTTTTCTGGAGGGGGCCTAGGGGGGGCCTAGCAAATACTTGTTTTACAGAAGTAATGTCGGTCGCAATAATCACGATTTTCACAAAGTTGGTAGTTTTTACAGATTTGTATCGATTTCATTCATTTATAATTTTGTCTCACTTCGTGGCATATCAGTGATATTTGTAAATTTGAGTAGTGTTTGATCCTTCGACCTTGACACTTGCTCCTGCGGGGCGGGTGATGAGGGCAGGATCAAACATGTCGCGCGTCGTTCGCTCAGAGAAATGAAAAAGCGCCGCGGATCGTTAGTTGTGTTTGATCTATTCATCGCGTCGCTTGCTCTTGCGTGGGCGAAAGACGAACACTTGTTCGGCGTACAATGCGATTATCGAATTATTTGGCAAATCCGGTTAGGCATGATTATATCATGGATCGCATCACCAAACTTTGGTGACTCCCAGATCTCTACCTTATCCCATTAACCCAATATCCTTTCCATGACAACCGTGGAGATGCAGAGGTGATCTCGGTCTCTAGTAACTAGCATTCCTTCCCTTCCCCGATGACCGTAAGGACGTGGCCGGCGCCGTTATTGACTTTTAAATTTGAGCTCTCGATTTGTGCACATTGAAGAATGGTAAGCTAATCCCAAGCCCCATTCATTAATTCCCTGTGCAACTTCGATTGTTCTGGTCAATCACGGAGTAGCAACTACGAATTGTACGGTCATCTATGCTTATGCTTATGCTTATGCTTTCATAATAATATTGAACACATATCAGTGCATTTCAATAAGTTATAAAATTAGGAAATTTACTTTTTTCTCTGGACTCACGATTGTTTGATTTTAAATTTTTCATCCATTTCATTTCAATCCTATTCTATATTGTTTCAACATTTACACAAAACGTATACCTATATTGTTGTTAATCATATCATGTTTTTTTTTGTAAATATAACCTAACTTATGATAAAAATGAGTTACTTTGGACGGATTTCACGCCAACTCGACAAAGGGATTGGCAGCACCCCTTCAGAATTCAATGAAACTTTCTGGGTGTGATGACTATGTGAAACTAAGATACTTTACATACTTTGTTTTTTCAAAATCGATCTAGACTAACATTTGGAAAGGGTCAAAGTTTTTTTTTACTTTTTTTATAAACCCGTATAACTCGAAAACGGCAAGACCTACTAAAAAGTGTTGTATGGGGGGCTGTCGTGAAATTTCCTGACGTTTGAGAAAAAAATATTGAAGAAATAAAAACACATTTTCTTCACTGAAAAAAAAAAAAAATATTCAAAACTTAAACTCGATTTAAAAAAAAAACGGCCATTTCAGATTTTGATCATCCTTAAGCAAAAAGTTTCGTAATTAAATTTACTAAAAGTCGTCCATACATTGCAAATTGGGCATATTTTAGAGAAAAAAGTTATTCTAACATCGAATTTTTTAAGTCCAAAATGAATTTTTTATATAAATTTCATTTCGCTTTTAATAGTCTAGTCTGATCATATTTTCAAGTGATAAATGAGTTTTAATCACAAATTAGATTATATTTGTTTTATTGGGAGTAGTTAAAAGAAATAAAACGGAATTATTCAGTTTTTTTTTTTTAAATTAAATTCAATTGATCTCGCACCATACCGCTTATGAGAAAATCAACTCCTTCTAACAATCCGATGGGTTTTTTATGGTTGGAAAGATATCACAATAATATTTAATTTCTTATTTGGTCAAAGCCAATCTTAACAGGTGTCTGGAAATATTATGCTTATGAAAAAAGTCGTGGTTTGTTTTATTTTTATTATTGCTATATATCCTAAAACGTAGTATCTGCACATGAATATTTACATTATTTTTGGGCTTTACTGAATAAATTGAATATTTTTGGTTCATCCTCTGAATTGGTATACCGTTTGGCTGCAATTTGTGTATCACTGGTAGGCATAAAACAATGATATTTTTGGGTACCAGGGACAGTTTTAACCTTATCAAACAATTCCATCAATCTGACATTTTAACATACTGTTCATTAGATATATAACTGAAATTTAATTTTGTGATACATGTATCAGTTTGTTTCACTGCCCAGTCGAATAGTTCTCGCGGAGTTGCGATTGTGTTTCCATAGTATTTTGTAAGACTTGCTTTTTTTGCCATTCGCTTGAGAGTGCCACCAATAGCGTCACATGGGCCTTTGCCGTGGGATGTGGCAAAAAGTGCCACTCTGCTTCCAATCCATGTATTTTCTTGAAATTACATAAGCTGACAATTTTTTTTTTTATTTTTATAATGAGCTGCAGCTCCATCTGACTTAAAAATAACTTTTGATTTGTTTAACAAAATTTATCAATTTTGAAATAAATAGCTGAACTGCTACTGTGTCATGGGTCTGATATTATAATAAAACTAACATTTTCCAATTTATTATCTTTTTTATAGTAAATCTAGAATTGGTGTATCGTTGCTTAGGAATTATTCCAGTGATATCCCTGAGCAGCGTTATAATTTTCAGAAAAGTCGCTAATTACCAGTATTTAACCTTGTTTTAAGGAGTCTGTTTTGTTTCGTGAAAAAGAAGACTGTTATTTGCAAATAAAATCATGAGTTATGAGCTTATCAACTTTTTTTAGGTAGATAACAATACAAACATATTCATTATTTCTTATTCATCTGGCGTTTAACGCAGGTACGTTTAGTAAGTTTTTTTTCACAACACTTTTTCTAGAAGAGAATTTAATGGGATATGGATAAGGTTGTTACTTTTCAATGTTTGCAATACTGTTGTGATACCTTTCGAACCATAAAAACCCGTCGGATTGTTAGACGGAGTTGATTTCCTCATAGGCAGAGACGAAGTCCATTGATTGCCTTCATTTATAAAACATAATCACGGTATAAATCCGTTTTTAAACTATTCTCAATAAAAAATACAATTTATTTTCTGATTTAAACTCATTTATCACTTGAAAACACGATCATATTTGACAGTTTAAAACAAAATCTTTGAAAAAAAAAATCAGTTTTGGACTTAAAAATTCGAAGTTAGAAAAACTTTTTTCTCTAAAATATGCCCAGTTTTTAATGTATGGACGACTTTTAGTAAATTTAATTACGAAACTTTTTGCTTAAGGACGATCAAAATCTGAAATGGCCGTTTTTTTAAATCGACTTTAAAGTTTTGAATATTATTTTTTCAGTGTAGAAAATGTGTTTTTATTTTTTCAATATTTTTCTCTAAAACGTCAGGAAATTTCACGACAGTCCCCCATACAACACTTTTTTGTAGGTCTTACCGTTTTTGAGTTATACGGGTTTATAAAAAAAGTAAAAAAAACTTTGACCCTTTCCAAATGTTAGTCTAGATCGATTTTAAAAAAAACAAAGTACGCAAAGTTAGGGGGGTCTGTAGCCTTGAGGTTACGCTTTCGCTTCATAAGCGGAAGGTCATGGGTTCGATTCCCAGCCCCTCCACAAAAAACCCGTCCAGCCACCAGAAGACGCCTCACGGAGGACCGTGCTTTGGGGAGCACATCCATCCTCCGTCAGTATCAGATGGTGACTGAGACAAACTGACCCTCTTCGCAGGCAACTAGCCTCACTAACAGCAGAGCTCTCTCCTACCTGCTCGGTGTGAGAGTAAAAAGAGTAGGAGAGAGTGTAGATGTAAATATAGATAAGTTAAAAATAGATCTGTATCGGTTAAGAAGCTTCAGATCAACTGATTCCGGCACAGTAGTGGCCACGAGCACGGAGTGCCTTACAAAAAAAAAAAAGTACGCAAAGTATCTTAGTTTCACATACTTTTGACATCCAGAAAGTTTCATTGAATTCTGAAGGGGTGCTGCCAATCGCGTGTCGAGTTGACGTGAAATCCGTCTTTGTTTTCATTTGTGGAGAATAAAAAAATCTCTTGGATTTGTGAACAAAATGTTATGATCATCGTTTAATAATTGAAAAATTGCAAGTGATTATAAATTAACTTGTTGCTATACAATGCCAATATTAAATTGCTTGTTTTATAGTAAAACATACATTTTTCTGTTTTTCTGCGCGGAATATCATGTCTTATAAGAATTTTCAGTTAATTGATCAAAAAACTCGTAACTAAATGAGTTACCCCGTATATTACACAGTCTTACAATTTTGATGCATTGTATCAAAAATTAAAACTGAGTTTGATATACTTTTGATAGATTTAAAACACATTTTATTATATTTATTATACATTTCATATATATTTTGTTATAATTTTAGTTATTTTAATACCATCTTGCATCCAAATTGTATCAACCTATGTTCGCTAAAACCTTTATACCATAATATCATAAGGTGATATAATTTTGATATGTACCCATAGTCGGGAAGCTTCTGAGAGGAGCCACCCATGCTTCTAAGAGAAGCTTCCAAGTATTTTAGGAAAGCTTCCCAAGCTTCTGAGAAAAGCTTCCCAAGCCTCTGAGAGAAGCCTCTCAAGCTTCCGAGAGAAGCTTCCAAAGCTTCTGAGAGAAGCCATCCAAGCTTCTGAGAGAAGCTTCCAAAGCTTCTGAGAGAAGTATCTGAGGAAAGCTTCCCAAGTTTCCTAGAGAAACTTCTCAAGCTTTCTACAGAAGCTTCCTGAGCTTCCCAAGCTTCAGAGAAATAATTTCCAAAGCTTCATGAAAAAGCTATAAAAGATTCTAAAAGAGGCTTCCCAAGCTTCTAAGATTAGCTTCCCAAGCTCCTAAGAGAAGCTTCCCAATATATCTGAGAAAAGCTTTCCAAGCTTCTGAGAGAAGCTTCCAAAGCTTCTGAGAGAAGCTTCTAAAGCTTTTAAGACAACGAAAGCTTGCAAAGCTTCTGGGAGTAGCTTCCCGAGCTTCTGAGAAAAGCTTCCCGAGCTTCTGAGAGATGCTTCCCAAGCTTCTGAAAGTAGCATTCCAAGCTTCAGGCAGAAGCTTTCAAATCCTCTGAGAGAAGCTTCTCAGGCTTCTGAGAGAAGCTTCCCTATCTACTGAGAGATAATTTCCAACCTTCTTAGAGAAGCTTCCCAAGTTTTCGAGGGAAGCTTCCCAAGAGCGGTGTCAATCCTGAATCACTTGAATATGAATCAGATCTGAGGAATAGTGTGTTGATGACCCCTGTCCTATAGGTTTTCCCATAACAGGGGTTCCCACCACGCTTTCAAAAAGTATCACAAGATTTTCACTCATCCATGTGTGTTAGAAATGGAATAAAGAAAGGTTAGAGATGGAGTAGCGAAAAGTTACAAATGAACAGAAGTTTTCCTGAGAAGTAAAAAAAAAATAACTCAAGATTCACAACACGGACCCTCAAATGATTTGAATGAGAGTGTATCAAATGCGAGTTTTTTTTTCAGTACTCTTTCTTTCTTGTTTCTATGCTCTTCCTTATTAATACTTATTGGTAACCTTAACCGCACGGCCACGAATCTCACACTTTAAAATAACTCTTGAGTGACCCGTCCGAACAAAACCGACGACACGGAGCTCTGATGGAGCTCACCTTTTTTGATGGAATTTTCCTCAATTGGGTTTTGTGTCGCATCTTACTTGCTCATTTTCTGTTGCCTCTCTGCTTAGTATGTTTTCGCTTCCCCACAAAGAGGCAGAGACAGCACGCTGCTCTAAAACATGCTACCGAACTCCGGTGATTTCGTGAAGTGTTGTCAAGCCTGGAAATTGGATAGACAAGATGAAAATAGAAACGAGTTAAACATGCAATAAAGAGACAATAGAGGAGTTAAAGATGAGATAAAGAGAAGTCATAGATGGTATAGAGAAAATTTAAAAATGGGATACTGAGAGATAAGAGACGAAATATATAGAAGTTACTCGATTAGTAGATTACAACAAAAATGTATCGCAATTATATCAAAGTTTGTTACAAATAACAAATTTTGTTTTATTTTTGTTAAAAGTTTTATTCAAAATTTTAGTTTATAACATAAATATAACACAATGTGTTATGAAGAATCTGAAAGCCACTACCTAAACATGGTCTGTTTTATTTCAAAACTAATTTTGTTATAATTCATTCATGAGAAATAACACCATGCGTTACATTACAAATCATATTGAGTTCAATTCTTGTTCAAATAATCAGCTTCAAAGTCATCGATGACTATGATAATTTTGGTGGGAAATATAAGAGATCAGTAGCTCTGGATTTTCCAGCTATCAAATTTTTTCTTGCAACGCGTAATAACGTATTTTGTTTAATGTAGAGGAACTTTGTTTTTATTTTTGTTACTTTTACTACTAACAAGCTAAAACACAGCGTAACAAAAATGACATTTTTGCGTGTCTCAAGGATAAAATTATGTGTCACTAGTAGATTTTGGGCAATTTTAAGTATAATTTATCAAACTTTTTTGTGTTTCAATCCACCAAGCATGCAAAATAGGACTTTTCAGTTTAAATCGATTTTTTTAACATGCTTGCAATCTCCATATAAAATTCTTCGTTTCTCTCATATGGCATAAGACAATAGTTTTCAGAACCACCAAAAAATAACAGTTTACCAGCGGAAGAATTATGAACTTTGTTGAAAAGTATTGTTTAACACATGTGGTTTGAATTTTGTGACAAATTAAGAAAATTAATTGCCATACAAGTTGGAAAACTTGTATGCAAGTTGGCTGAAATCGTCAAATTTAGCATATTTAATAGTCAATATCTCAAAAACTAGACGTGCTATGATATTTTTGAAAACGGTAATGGAGCAACTCCTTATTGAATAATTAGTGGTATTTTGGTGCTTGAGACAAAAGCGTGTTCCGCAGTGAAATTTGCTATCTGAGTAACAAGCACTGTAACAATGCTGTTGTAATCCACTGGGCGGGTAGAGATGGGATAGAAAGAAGTTATAGATAAGATAAAAAATCGAGATGGGATAGTGAGAAGTTAGAGATAGGAAACAGAGAAGTCAGAGATAAGGTAGCGAGAATGGGATGGGATTGAAAAGATAATGATGTGAAAGTTAGAAGTCAGATATGGAATGAAGAGAACTTAGAGATGGTCTAGACGTTAGAGATTGATTAGAGATATGATAAAATGAGATCTAATAATTTATAAAGACAAGCTAGAGATGGGATGGAGAGAGGCTAAAGATAATATAGAAAAAGATAAAAATGTGATTAAGAGATGTTAGAGATGAGATGGCCAGAAGTTAGAAACTGGATAGAGAGAAGGTGTAGATATAATTGAAAGAAAAGATAGATATGTTCTGAGATGAGACTCGCGGAGACGGTCTTCTTTTTCTGCGATTGCTGAGTTTTTTTTTCTAATTCCACTCAGTGTTCACATCAATCTTGCGCAAGCCGTTCAAGCTCTCACATGACCATCCCAGCAAAAAAAAAACTATTGCGTTTGCAACACATCGAAGCAAAAACGGCATTTTGTGTGAAATTTTATGCCAGCATACGTAGCAGACATCATAAATAATTAGTCTTGTGTTTAGTTTATTTTGAATACAATACGTTTTACTTTTTCAGCCATAAAAACGACGGGCTGCATTTGACGTTTCGTGACAGCGGAATCTGGGCTGCATATGACGTTGATATTTTTCCTCTTCGCGAGTCTGTCTCTGAGGATAAGTAAGTAATGTCATAGTGAGTAGTGAAATATCATAGATAGAGAGAAGAGATAGAGAGAAGAGATAAAGAGAAGTGGTAGAGAGAAGAGATAGAGAGAAGAGATAGAGAGAAGAGATAGAGAGAAGAGATGAAGAGAAGTGGTAGAGAGAAGAGATAGAGAGAAGAGATAAAGAGAAGTAGTAGAGAGAAGAGAGAGAGAGAGAGAGAGAGAGAGAGAGAGAGAGAGAGAGAGAGAGAGAGAGAGAGAGAGAGAGAGAGAGAGAGAGAGAGAGAGAGAGAGAGAGAGAGAGAGAGAGAGAGAGAGAGAGAGAGAGAGAGAGAGAGAGAGAGAGAGAGAGAGAGAGAGAGAGAGAGAGAGAGAGAGAGAGAGAGAGAGAGAGAGAGAGAGAGAGAGAGAGAGAGAGAGAGAGAGAGAGAGAGAGAGAGAGAGAGAGAGAGAGAGAGAGAGAGAGAGAGAGAGAGAGAGAGAGAGAGAGAGAGAGAGAGAGAGAGAGAGAGAGAGAGAGAGAGAGAGAGAGAGAGAGAGAGAGAGAGAGAGATTAACCCGTTTTTTCCAACTACACGGCTAATACAGATCCTTTTGGAAGTAGCTCTATAGACATTTCACAGAGGTTTCAAAACTTACACAACATTGAAATCTTATGATTCATCATTATTTTTTTTTTCACAATTCGGTTTCAACGATTGCTTACGGCTTTTCTAGAATTTCTTTGAGTATAGGTCTTTAGATCTACAAAAGCTGGGAGGGAGAAACCGATACAATATTTATGTACGTCATAGTAAGCCGAGATTCTTCTGTCACGAACTGTCACTGTGAGCCCAGATCTTAAAGAATGGACAAATATGAGAAAAGCGCGTAATTGATCAAAACACATTTTTGTTTTTGAACATAGTTGACAACAATCAGTTGAAAATCAATTCCTGATAGCACCTCTTAATTTGATCCAATATAAAGTATTGAAACACACATCTTTTTACACTTTTCCGATCAAAATTAAAATTGAATGCGCATAAAACTATGGCCCTTTTCCCAAGTTTGTCCAGAAAGATCGAAGGTACACAACCAACGAAAACTAGCGATTTTTCACAAGCCTGCCTTGATTGTCGTTGGTGAGCGGGAGTTATCTTGCAATTTGGAAAAATGTTGTGTCATATTTCGTGTGTAGTATCTGTGTCTCCCTCCCAGTATAAAAGTAATCAGTGATATTCTGAAGATTGATTGATAGAGGCTTCTTCTCAGCACTTTTACAACAATCAACTAAGAGCTTTCTTAGCCGAAGATATCTTGTGGTATTCACGATAATACTTTAGTCAAGAAATTTTCAATACGAAAACATCTTGGACCGGCAATCGAACCCATGCACCTTCAGCATGGCTTTGCTTTGTGGCCGTGGACGTAACCACTAGCCTTTTAGCCATAGAAGTTCGTTTGATTATATTCTAGAGCTTTTTGAGTATGAACTATAGATTATCAAATCAACGAAGCAACTAGTTTGAAGACTTGCGAATAAGATTAAGGTTCTACTAAGTTTTGAGCCCAATGGACATTTAGGATCATCTAATAGTCTTTAGATCTACCTCGTACCTTGATGGGCTGTCCCCTTCAACGTCCAGGCTTCGTGCCTGTAGAGAGCCACAAAAACAACATCACGACGGTATGGCTCTTCATGCTCAATAAGACACCTGTCTGAAGGGCCAAAAACGAGTGGCGGACCCGTAAGCAGAGACACTTACGCGAAACTTGCAAGGGAAAACTGATCTCCTTCAAAAAGTAAACTCACATAAATAGTCGTGAAATCAATCTTTTGCTTGCCAGAAAGACAGCTGAAATGAGAAGAAGAGCGCGCCCTTGAGTCAAACTATTAATAATAATTAAAAAAAATCCCTATCAGAACAGGCTTTCATATCTACAACTGTAAACAGCAAGTTCTCTAAGTTTTAATAATCAGTTTTACACTTACGTAGGCTCATACAATTACTGGTAAAGCTTGTAGATTTGATGGCCTTCATTCAGAAGAGTATCTCGCGCTACTTTTCAAAAGGACTTATCTAACCTTTAGAGGCTTTCTTTGTTCAATTTCTCTTTAATCAATAACTGAGTCACGTTAACCTTTTCTGTTGATATGCTAGTCAAGGAAATTGTCTTTCGATCTATAATGAAAAACTTCTCAAAGGCTTTAGTATTCCACTGTTATAATCGAAAGAGAGCGAGAGAGAAGAGAATCTCTCATTTCTACATAGGTCCTTTAGTAATGTTCAGTGTGTTCATTGATAACCTGGAATAGTAGCATAAAAATGAGTAAACTTGGAATAAGAACCAAACCTGAAAAAACGCTGCATTATCGGTTGCTGTTGCATCAGCTCCTCCAAGAAGCCAAAAACGCTGATCAGAAGTCAGCCCAGACCCAGAACTCATTTCCCGCCGTGGACGCGCGCGAGCGCCAAAAGGCGTGGGAAAATGCGATAAACAGTATATTTCATTGTTGACGATGCAAATTTCACACGAGCATTCCTTCGCTGCTGATGATGATTTTGTTCGTTCGTCCGTCGTCTCGCCGGTATGCGGCAGTCGCCGGGAAGTACTTTCGCTTTTTTCCTGCCAAATGTTTTTATATATTTTTTCTTGCATTCTGAAGCTTCCTTAAAAATTGCTGCTGCAAGATGTGTCTTATTTACATTTAATTTATACACTTCATGTGTTTTATTTTCGGATGTCTTCCGATTTTTTTTTATTCAGCACCCCGAACGTCTGGTTCCATTAGGAAATTTAATTTTGTTTGATTACTTGGGCGCAGATTCCTCGAAATCTTTTAAAGTTTTTAGTGCCCAAACAGCCGCCCGCATTGCAACCACTTGATGACGCTTTTGCTATGCAAACATAGTGTCGGTCGGTTTCTCAGCTCAGCGCCTCAAACAAAGTTGGCCGTTTTCGTAACATGTTGCGATGTGCGGTTGCCATGGTAACGTCGATAGCTGCGATTTGCGGCGATAAGTGCGCAACGTCGTACGTGATGTCTAAGATCGTAACGAGATCCGTCGCGGGCGGGTCCCATAATGAGCTTGCGGTGTTAATTGTCGTCGTCGTTGCCAAGCCGCACGCGATTTGGATGCTGAGGAATTTACTCGGTGCAAACAGTGACAGATCTCTGTGAATATCATTTCACGCAGTTTTAGGAGCTAATTATCGACGTCACGGCGGATGTCAGAGTCTCCGAGTCTATTGAGAATCAATATTTGCGACAGGATGTCGGTTCGAATATTTGACAAACTTGATGAGCGTGGGATTGTAAATTGGTTTCAAGGACTTGTTGGATTTCTTCTCGAAACTGGCAGGTGCACAGTGGTACCCATGGGTCAAAAATCAAAAACTCAGTCGTTTTGATTTTGACTCTTTTACCTTTCGTATTAAGTGAAGAAATCCTCAATCAAAATGTTTGAAGATATGCCAATGACCACATTTTCATGAGTATTGTTGTTAAATAGCAATTCCTGAAAATTTGTTTCATCAAATATAGTAGAAAATAACCAATAAACGCTTCGTAGAATAAATGGAACCCCTGTTGGGGCGCCTACTTGGACCGCGAATGGAGGCGCGAAGTACATTAGATCTAATATTCCACCATATCTAGTAGGCAACGAAGTGATCGATAATTTTCCTCTAGCAGATCAATTAAAGATTCCGCGAGCATCGGAACAATTGCGTCGTGCTCTCGAAGCACTTGCTTGCTCGTCTCTGCTCAATCAATCCGTTCCACACTATCATATATCGGGTTCAAGAAGCTCGTTCCCGATCGCCTCTCTAATCCGCCTGCTGATTGTTTACCGTAGTTTTTTGTTCTTTCTATTATTCGATCAAGTATGACAACGAGCCATTACGAGCCATCGCCGGGATTGAACTGGAATCGGGGTGCTAGACTATCAAAATTGCCGGAGCAACGACCTGTCCGAGGCGTTCGCCGTGTCCTTGGACACTGATAGTTTAGCCCGGTTCTTGTCGGTGTTGTTCGAATAAAAATGCTAATCAAAATCCATTATCGGCCTGCTACGATCCGAATAGTTTTTTTTTTCTTTTTCGGAATTCAATCGTCATACATTAGGAGAGCACATCGGGTAATCAGACGATTCAAATGAAGAAACCGTTCAATCGATGAGACACATTGGAGAACTTACAGCGCCCCAGACACACAATGATTCAAATTAGGAAGCCGCCACAATTAAATCGAATCGAGCGCCATTTTCCTTCTGGTACAAAATTGTGAACAGAATTTCGGTGCGTGTTTTAAAGCAGCAAAAAACCGGACCCCAGAAACTGGTGCGTACGTATTTAGAAATTCTAATTTTTTTTATAAGCCGTCGCCTCCTTGGATTGTCATCGCAGCTCGCTCGGTCCCTTGGGGAGCTATCAAATCAGCAGCAGCAGTAGGCCTGGCAGGCAGACCTGGCCTCCGCCCCTCCCTCCTCGCGACGACGAAATGAATGAAGTGATTGAATTTATATGTGAATGATACATTCATTCAGTAATTTTCCACTGCGCGTCGGCCCATCTTTTTTCTTGAAGGACGACGCGCAAGAAGTTGAGGGGTGCCTTTTCGGTGCGTGAAGGTACGCGAATGCTCGTTTTTTTGAATAGGATTGGCCTCCTCGATAGGGCTTCCACATATAGTTAGTAGGGCCATTTCGGTGTTTTTCCATGACGTATGTTCTTATTTTCTCGTGGAATGGGCTTGAAGGGTGGTTTTATGGGATTTTTAAGTGCGTGTACGTGAATGTTCGTTTGGTGGACTCGTTATGTTGAAGTAGAGGCCAGTTTATGAAGCTGTTAAGTAGCCGAGCTGAGTTGCAACTTGATATGTCTGTCTTCCACGATGTCCAGAGCTCTTTTTATATCGATCAAACTGAGCTGGAATTTATTTTCGGGGACTAAAATGAAGGTTTGTTGTTCGAAAAAGTTTAACTTAAGATATTTTGCTTTAAGATAACAGCCTTTTTGTTGAAATTGAAATCGAATCGAAATCGAAGCGAAATCGAATCGAAATCGAATCGAAATCGAAGCGAAATCGAATCGAAATCGAATCGAAATCGAATCGAAATCGAAATCGAATCGAAATCGAATCGAAATCGAATCGAAATCGAATCGAAATCGAATCGAAATCGAATCGAAATCGAATCGAAATCGAATCGAAATCGAATCGAAATCGAATCGAAATCGAATCGAAATCGAATCGAAATCGAATCGAAATCGAATCGAAATCGAATCGAAATCGAATCGAAATCGAATCGAAATCGAATCGAAATCGAATCGAAATCGAATCGAAATCGAATCGAAATCGAATCGAAATCGAATCGAAATCGAATCGAAATCGAATCGAAATCGAATCGAAATCGAATCGAAATCGAATCGAAATCGAATCGAAATCGAATCGAAATCGAATCGAAATCGAATCGAAATCGAATCGAAATCGAATCGAAATCGAATCGAAATCGAATCGAAAATCGAATCGAAATCGAATCGAAATCGAATCGAAATCGAATCGAAATCGAATCGAAATCGAATCGAAATCGAATCGAAATCGAATCGAAATCGAATCGAAATCGAATCGAAATCGAATCGAAATCGAAATCGAATCGAAATCGAATCGAAATCGAATCGAAATCGAATCGAAATCGAATCGAAATCGAATCGAAATCGAATCGAAATCGAATCGAAATCGAATCGAAATCGAATCGAAATCGAATCGAAATCGAATCGAAATCGAATCGAAATCGAATCGAAATCGAATCGAAATCGAATCGAAATCGAATCGAAATCGAATCGAAATCGAATCGAAATCGAATCGAAATCGAATCGAAATCGAATCGAAATCGAATCGAAATCGAATCGAAATCGAATCGAAATCGAATCGAAATCGAATCGAAATCGAATCGAAATCGAATCGAAATCGAATCGAAATCGAATCGAAATCGAATCGAAATCGAATCGAAATCGAATCGAAATCGAATCGAAATCGAATCGAAATCGAATCGAAATCGAATCGAAATCGAATCGAAATCGAATCGAAATCGAATCGAAATCGAATCGAAATCGAATCGAAATCGAATCGAAATCGAATCGAAATCGAATCGAAATCGAATCGAAATCGAATCGAAATCGAATCGAAATCGAATCGAAATCGAATCGAAATCGAATCGAAATCGAATCGAAATCGAATCGAAATCGAATCGAAATCGAATCGAAATCGAATCGAAATCGAATCGAAATCGAATCGAAATCGAATCGAAATCGAATCGAAATCGAATCGAAATCGAATCGAAATCGAATCGAAATCGAATCGAAATCGAATCGAAATCGAATCGAAATCGAATCGAAATCGAATCGAAATCGAATCGAAATCGAATCGAAATCGAATCGAAATCGAATCGAAATCGAAATCGAATCGAAATCGAATCGAAATCGAATCGAAATCGAATCGAAATCGAATCGAAATCGAATCGAAATCGAATCGAAATCGAATCGAAATCGAATCGAAATCGAATCGAAATCGAATCGAAATCGAATCGAAATCGAATCGAAATCGAATCGAAATCGAATCGAAATCGAATCGAAATCGAATCGAAATCGAATCGAAATCGAATCGAAATCGAATCGAAATCGAATCGAAATCGAATCGAAATCGAATCGAAATCGAATCGAAATCGAATCGAAATCGAATCGAAATCGAATCGAAATCGAATCGAAATCGAATCGAAATCGAATCGAAATCGAATCGAAATCGAATCGAAATCGAATCGAAATCGAATCGAAATCGAATCGAAATCGAATCGAAATCGAATCGAAATCGAATCGAAATCGAATCGAAAATCGAATCGAAATCGAATCGAAATCGAATCGAAATCGAATCGAAATCGAATCGAAATCGAATCGAAATCGAATCGAAATCGAATCGAAATCGAATCGAAATCGAATCGAAATCGAATCGAAATCGAATCGAATCGAATCGAATCGAAATCGAATCGAAATCGAATCGAAATCGAATCGAAATCGAATCGAAATCGAATCGAAATCGAATCGAAATCGAATCGAAATCGAATCGAAATCGAATCGAAATCGAATCGAAATCGAATCGAAATCGAAATCGAAATCGAAATCGAATCGAAATCGAATCGAAATCGAATCGAAATCGAATCGAAATCGAATCGAAATCGAATCGAAATCGAATCGAAATCGAATCGAAATCGAATCGAAATCGAATCGAAATCGAATCGAAATCGAATCGAAATCGAATCGAAATCGAATCGAAATCGAATCGAAATCGAATCGAAATCGAAATCGATCGAAATCGAATCGAAATCGAATCGAAATCGAATCGAAATCGAATCGAAATCGAATCGAAATCGAATCGAAATCGAATCGAAATCGAATCGAAATCGAATCGAAATCGAATCGAAATCGAATCGAAATCGAATCGAAATCGAATCGAAATCGAATCGAAATCGAATCGAAATCGAATCGAAATCGAATCGAAATCGAATCGAAATCGAATCGAAATCGAATCGAAAATCGAATCGAAATCGAATCGAAATCGAATCGAAATCGAATCGAAATCGAATCGAAATCGAATCGAAAATCGAATCGAAATCGAATCGAAATCGAATCGAAATCGAATCGAAATCGAATCGAAATCGAATCGAAATCGAATCGAAATCGAATCGAAATCGAATCGAAATCGAATCGAATCGAAATCGAATCGAAATCGAATCGAATCGAATCGAAATCGAATCGAAATCGAATCGAAATCGAATCGAAATCGAATCGAAATCGAATCGAAATCGAATCGAAATCGAATCGAAATCGAATCGAAATCGAATCGAAATCGAATCGAAATCGAATCGAAATCGAATCGAAATCGAATCGAAATCGAATCGAAATCGAATCGAAATCGAATCGAAATCGAATCGAAATCGAATCGAAATCGAATCGAAATCGAATCGAAATCGAATCGAAATCGAATCGAAATCGAATCGAAATCGAATCGAAATCGAATCGAAATCGAATCGAAATCGAATCGAAATCGAATCGAAATCGAATCGAAATCGAATCGAAATCGAATCGAAATCGAATCGAAATCGAATCGAAATCGAATCGAAATCGAATCGAAATCGAATCGAAATCGAATCGAAATCGAATCGAAATCGAATCGAAATCGAATCGAAATCGAATCGAAATCGAATCGAAATCGAATCGAAATCGAATCGAAATCGAATCGAAATCGAATCGAAATCGAATCGAAATCGAATCGAAATCGAATCGAAATCGAATCGAAATCGAATCGAAATCGAATCGAAATCGAATCGAAATCGAATCGAAATCGAATCGAAATCGAATCGAAATCGAATCGAAATCGAATCGAAATCGAATCGAAATCGAATCGAAATCGAATCGAAATCGAATCGAAATCGAATCGAAATCGAATCGAAATCGAATCGAAATCGAATGATCGAAATCGAATCGAAATCGAATCGAAATCGAATCGAAATCGAATCGAAATCGAATCGAAATCGAATCGAAATCGAATCGAAATCGAATCGAAATCGAATCGAAATCGAATCGAAATCGAATCGAAATCGAATCGAAATCGAATCGAAATCGAATCGAAATCGAATCGAAATCGAATCGAAAATCGAATCGAAATCGAATCGAAATCGAATCGAAATCGAATCGAAATCGAATCGAAATCGAATCGAAATCGAATCGAAATCGAATCGAAATCGAATCGAAATCGAATCGAAATCGAATCGAAAATCGAATCGAAATCGAATCGAAATCGAATCGAAATCGAATCGAAATCGAATCGAAAATCGAATCGAAATCGAATCGAAATCGAATCGAAATCGAATCGAAATCGAATCGAAATCGAATCGAAATCGAATCGAAATCGAATCGAAATCGAATCGAAATCGAATCGAATCGAAATCGAATCGAAATCGAATCGAAATCGAATCGAAATCGAATCGAAATCGAATCGAAATCGAATCGAAATCGAATCGAAATCGAATCGAAATCGAATCGAAATCGAATCGAAATCGAAATCGAAATCGAAATCGAATCGAAATCGAATCGAAATCGAATCGAAATCGAATCGAAATCGAATCGAAATCGAATCGAAATCGAATCGAAATCGAATCGAAATCGAATCGAAATCGAATCGAAATCGAATCGAAATCGAATCGAAATCGAATCGAAATCGAATCGAAATCGAATCGAAATCGAATCGAAATCGAATCGAAATCGAATCGAAATCGAATCGAAATCGAATCGAAATCGAATCGAAATCGAATCGAAATCGAATCGAAATCGAATCGAAATCGAATCGAAATCGAATCGAAATCGAATCGAAATCGAATCGAAATCGAATCGAAATCGAAATCGAATCGAAATCGAATCGAAATCGAATCGAAATCGAATCGAAATCGAATCGAAATCGAATCGAAATCGAATCGAAATCGAATCGAAATCGAATCGAAATCGAATCGAAATCGAATCGAAATCGAATCGAAATCGAATCGAAATCGAATCGAAATCGAATCGAAATCGAATCGAAATCGAATCGAAATCGAATCGAAATCGAATCGAAATCGAATCGAAATCGAATCGAAATCGAATCGAAATCGAATCGAAATCGAATCGAAATCGAATCGAAATCGAATCGAAATCGAATCGAAATCGAATCGAAATCGAATCGAAATCGAATCGAAATCGAATCGAAATCGAATCGAAATCGAATCGAAATCGAATCGAAAATCGAATCGAAATCGAATCGAAATCGAATCGAAATCGAATCGAAATCGAATCGAAATCGAATCGAAATCGAAATCGAATCGAAATGAAATCGAATCGAAATCGAATCGAAATCGAATCGAAATCGAATCGAAATCGAATCGAAATCGAATCGAATCGAAATCGAATCGAAATCGAATCGAAATCGAATCGAAATCGAATCGAAATCGAATCGAAATCGAATCGAAATCGAATCGAAATCGAATCGAAATCGAATCGAAATCGAATCGAAATCGAATCGAAATCGAATCGAAATCGAATCGAAATCGAATCGAAATCGAATCGAAATCGAATCGAAATCGAATCGAAATCGAATCGAAATCGAATCGAAATCGAATCGAAATCGAATCGAAATCGAATCGAAATCGAATCGAATCGAAATCGAATCGAAATCGAATCGAAATCGAATCGAAATCGAATCGAAATCGAATCGAAATCGAATCGAAATCGAATCGAAATCGAATCGAAATCGAATCGAAATCGAATCGAAATCGAATCGAAATCGAATCGAAATCGAATCGAAATCGAATCGAAATCGAATCGAAATCGAATCGAAATCGAATCGAATCGAAATCGAATCGAAATCGAATCGAAATCGAATCGAAATCGAATCGAAATCGAATCGAAATCGAATCGAAATCGAATCGAAATCGAATCGAAATCGAATCGAAATCGAATCGAAATCGAATCGAAATCGAATCGAAATCGAATCGAAATCGAATCGAAATCGAATCGAAATCGAATCGAAATCGAATCGAAATCGAATCGAAATCGAATCGAAATCGAATCGAAATCGAATCGAAATCGAATCGAAATCGAATCGAAATCGAATCGAAATCGAATCGAAATCGAATCGAAATCGAATCGAAATCGAATCGAAATCGAATCGAATGAATCGAATCGAAATCGAATCGAAATCGAATCGAAATCGAATCGAAATCGAATCGAAATCGAATCGAAATCGAATCGAAATCGAATCGAAATCGAATCGAAATCGAATCGAAATCGAATCGAAATCGAATCGAAATCGAATCGAAATCGAATCGAAATCGAATCGAAATCGAATCGAAATCGAATCGAAATCGAATCGAAATCGAATCGAAATCGAATCGAAATCGAATCGAAATCGAATCGAAATCGAATCGAAATCGAATCGAAATCGAATCGAAATCGAATCGAAATCGAATCGAAATCGAATCGAAATCGAATCGAAATCGAATCGAAATCGAATCGAAATCGAATCGAAATCGAATCGAAAATCGAATCGAAATCGAATCGAAATCGAATCGAAATCGAATCGAAATCGAATCGAAATCGAATCGAAATCGAATCGAAATCGAATCGAAATCGAATCGAAATCGAATCGAAATCGAATCGAAATCGAATCGAAATCGAATCGAAATCGAATCGAAATCGAATCGAAATCGAATCGAAATCGAATCGAAATCGAATCGAAATCGAATCGAAATCGAATCGAAATCGAATCGAAATCGAATCGAAATCGAATCGAAATCGAATCGAAATCGAATCGAAATCGAATCGAAATCGAATCGAAATCGAATCGAAATCGAATCGAAATCGAATCGAAATCGAATCGAAATCGAATCGAAATCGAATCGAAATCGAATCGAAATCGAATCGAAATCGAATCGAAATCGAATCGAAATCGAATCGAAATCGAATCGAAATCGAATCGAAATCGAATCGAAATCGAATCGAAATCGAATCGAAATCGAATCGAAATCGAATCGAAATCGAATCGAATCGAATCGAAATCGAATCGAATCGAATCGAAATCGAATCGAAATCGAATCGAAATCGAATCGAAATCGAATCGAAATCGAATCGAATCGAATCGAAATCGAATCGAAATCGAATCGAAATCGAATCGAAATCGAATCGAAATCGAATCGAAATCGAATCGAAATCGAATCGAAATCGAATCGAAATCGAATCGAAATCGAATCGAAATCGAATCGAAATCGAATCGAAATCGAATCGAAATCGAATCGAAATCGAAATCGATCGAAATCGAATCGAAATCGAATCGAAATCGAATCGAAATCGAATCGAAATCGAATCGAAAATCGAATCGAAATCGAATCGAAATCGAATCGAAATCGAATCGAAATCGAATCGAAATCGAATCGAAATCGAATCGAATCGAATCGAAATCGAATCGAAATCGAATCGAAATCGAATCGAAATCGAATCGAATCGAATCGAAATCGAATCGAAATCGAATCGAAATCGAATCGAAATCGAATCGAAATCGAATCGAAATCGAATCGAAATCGAATCGAAATCGAATCGAAATCGAATCGAAATCGAATCGAAATCGAATCGAAATCGAATCGAAATCGAATCGAAATCGAATCGAAATCGAATCGAAATCGAATCGAAATCGAATCGAAATCGAATCGAAATCGAATCGAAATCGAATCGAATCGAAAATCGAATCGAAATCGAATCGAAATCGAATCGAAATCGAATCGAAATCGAATCGAAATCGAATCGAAATCGAATCGAAATCGAAATCGAATCGAAATCGAATCGAAATCGAATCGAAATCGAATCGAAATCGAATCGAAATCGAATCGAAATCGAATCGAAATCGAATCGAAATCGAATCGAAATCGAATCGAAATCGAATCGAAATCGAATCGAATCGAATCGAAATCGAATCGAAATCGAATCGAAATCGAATCGAATCGAATCGAAATCGAATCGAAATCGAATCGAAAATCGAATCGAAATCGAATCGAAATCGAATCGAAATCGAATCGAAATCGAATCGAATCGAATCGAAATCGAATCGAAATCGAATCGAAATCGAATCGAAATCGAATCGAAATCGAATCGAATCGAATCGAATCGATCGAATCGAAATCGAATCGAAATCGAATCGAAATCGAATCGAATCGAATCGAAATCGAATCGAAATCGAATCGAAATCGAATCGAAATCGAATCGAAATCGAATCGAAATCGAATCGAAATCGAATCGAAATCGAATCGAAATCGAATCGAAATCGAATCGAAATCGAATCGAAATCGAATCGAAAATCGAATCGAAATCGAATCGAAATCGAATCGAAATCGAATCGAAATCGAATCGAATCGAATCGAAATCGAATCGAAATCGAATCGAAATCGAATCGAAATCGAATCGAAATCGAATCGAAATCGAATCGAAATCGAATCGAATCGAATCGAAATCGAATCGAAATCGAATCGAAATCGAATCGAAATCGAATCGAATCGAATCGAATCGAAATCGAATCGAATCGAATCGAAATCGAATCGAAATCGAATCGAAATCGAATCGAAAATCGAATCGAAATCGAATCGAAATCGAATCGAAATCGAATCGAAATCGAATCGAAATCGAATCGAAATCGAATCGAAATCGAATCGAAATCGATCGAATCGAAATCGAATCGAAATCGAATCGAAATCGAATCGAAATCGAATCGAAATCGAATCGAAATCGAATCGAAATCGAATCGAAATCGAATCGAAATCGAATCGAAATCGAATCGAAATCGAATCGAAATCGAATCGAAATCGAATCGAAAATCGAATCGAAATCGAATCGAAATCGAATCGAAATCGAATCGAAATCGAATCGAAATCGAATCGAAATCGAATCGAAATCGAATCGAAATCGAATCGAAATCGAATCGAAATCGAATCGAAATCGAATCGAAATCGAATCGAAATCGAATCGAAATCGAATCGAAATCGAATCGAAATCGAATCGAAATCGAATCGAAATCGAATCGAAATCGAATCGAAATCGAATCGAATCGAAATCGAATCGAAATCGAATCGAAATCGAATCGAAATCGAATCGAAATCGAATCGAAATCGAATCGAAATCGAATCGAAATCGAATCGAAATCGAATCGAAATCGAATCGAAATCGAATCGAAATCGAATCGAAATCGAATCGAAATCGAATCGAAATCGAATCCGAAATCGAATCGAAATCGAATCGAAATCGAATCGAAATCGAATCGAAATCGAATCGAAATCGAATCGAAATCGAATCGAAATCGAATCGAAATCGAATCGAAATCGAATCGAAATCGAATCGAAATCGAATCGAAATCGAATCGAAATCGAATCGAAATCGAATCGAAATCGAATCGAAATCGAATCGAAATCGAATCGAAATCGAATCGAAATCGAATCGAAATCGAATCGAAATCGAATCGAAATCGAATCGAAATCGAATCGAAATCGAATCGAAATCGAATCGAACGAATCGAATCGAAATCGAAATCGAAATCGAAATCGAATCGAAATCGAATCGAAATCGAATCGAAATCGAATCGAAATCGAATCGAAATCGAATCGAAATCGAATCGAAATCGAATCGAAATCGAATCGAAATCGAATCGAAATCGAATCGAAATCGAATCGAAATCGAATCGAAATCGAATCGAAATCGAATCGAAATCGAATCGAAATCGAATCGAAATCGAATCGAAATCGAATCGAAATCGAATCGAAATCGAATCGAAATCGAATCGAAATCGAATCGAAATCGAATCGAAATCGAATCGAATCGAAATCGAATCGAAATCGAATCGAAATCGAATCGAAATCGAATCGAAATCGAATCGAAATCGAATCGAAATCGAATCGAAATCGAATCGAATCGAATCGAAATCGAATCGAAATCGAAATCGAAATCGAATCGAAATCGAATCGAAATCGAATCGAAATCGAATCGAAATCGAATCGAAATCGAATCGAAAATCGAATCGAAATCGAATCGAAATCGAATCGAAATCGAATCGAATCGAATCGAAATCGAATCGAAATCGAATCGAAATCGAATCGAAATCGAATCGAAATCGAATCGAATCGATCGAATCGAAATCCGAATCGAATCCGAAATCGAAATCGAAATCCATCGAAAATCGAATCGGAAATCGGAATCCGAATCGAATTCGAAATCGAATCGAAATCGAATCGAAATCGATCGAAATCGAATCGAAATCGAATCGAAATCGAATCGAAATCGGATCGAAGAATCGAATCGGATCGAAAAATCAATCGAATCGAAATCGAATCGAAATCGAATCGAAATCGCAATCGCAAATCGAATCGAATCGATCGAAATCGAATCGAAATCGAATCGAAATCGAATCGAAATCGAATCGAAATCGGAATCGAAATCGAATCGAAATCGAATCGGAAATCGAATCGAAATCGATCGAAATCGAAATCGAAATTCGAAATCGAATCGAAATCGAATCGAAATCGAATCGAAATCGAAATCGAAATCGAATCGAAATCGAATCGAAACAATCGAAATCGAATCGAAATCGAATCGAAATCGATCGAAATCGAATCGAAATCGAATCGAAATCGAATCGAAATCGAATCGAAATCGAATCGAAATCGAATCGAAATCGAAATCGACAATCGAATCGAAATCGAATCGAAATCGAATCGAAAATCGAATCGAAATCGAATCGAAATCGAATCGAAACGAATCGAAATCGAAATCGAAATCGAATCGATCAATCGAAATCGAATCGAAATCGGAAATCGAATCGAAATCGAATCGAAATCGAATCGAATCGAATCGAATCGAATCGAAATCGAATCGAAATCGAATCGAAATCAATCGAATCGAATCGAAATCGAATCGAAATCGAATCGAAATCGAATCCGAAATCGAATCGAAATCGAATCGAAATCGATCGAAATCGAATCGAAATCGAATCGAAAATCGAATCGAAATCGAATCGAAATCGAATCGAAATCGAATCGAAATCGAATCGAAATCGAATCGAATCGAATCGAATCGAATCGAAATCGAATCGAAATCGAATCGAAATCGAATCGAAATCGAATCGAAATCGAATCGAATCATCGAATCGAATCGAAATCGAATCGAAATCGAATCGAAATCGAATCGAAATCGAATCGAAATCGAATCGAAATCGAATCGAAATCGAATCGAAATCGAATCGAAATCGAATCGAATCGAATCGAATCGAAATCGAATCGAATCGAATCGAATCGAATCGAAATCGAATCGAAATCGATCGAATCGAATCGAAATCGAATCGAAATCGAATCGAAATCGAATCGAAATCGAATCGAAATCGAATCGAAATCGAATCGAAATCGAATCGAAATCGAATCGAAATCGAATCGAAATCGATCGAAATCGAATCGAAATCGAATCGAAATCGAATCGAAATCGAATCGAAATCGAATCGAAATCGAATCGAAATCGAATCGAAATCGAATCGAAATCGAATCGAATCGAATCGAAATCGAATCGAAATCGAATCGAAATCGAATCGAAATCGAATCGAAATCGAATCGAAATCGAATCGAAATCGAATCGAAATCGAATCGAAATCGAATCGAAATCGAATCGAAATCGAATCGAAATCGAATCGAAATCGAATCGAAATCGAATCGAAATCGAATCGAAATCGAATCGAAATCGAATCGAAATCGAATCGAAATCGAATCGAAATCGAATCGAAATCGAATCGAAATCGAATCGAATCGAAATCGAATCGAAATCGAATCGAAATCGAATCGAAATCGAATCGAAATCGAATCGAAATCGAATCGAAATCGAATCGAAATCGAATCGAAATCGAATCGAAATCGAATCGAAATCGAATCGAAATCGAATCGAAATCGAATCGAAATCGAATCGAAATCGAATCGAAATCGAATCGAAATCGAATCGAAATCGAATCGAAATCGAATCGAAATCGAATCGAAATCGAATCGAAATCGAATCGAAATCGAATCGAAATCGAATCGAAATCGAATCGAAATCGAATCGAAATCGAATCGAATCGAATCGAAATCGAATCGAAATCGAATCGAAATCGAATCGAAATCGAATCGAAATCGAATCGAAATCGAATCGAAATCGAATCGAAATCGAATCGAAATCGAATCGAAATCGAATCGAAATCGAATCGAAATCGAATCGAAATCGAATCGAATCGAATCGAAATCGAATCGAAATCGAATCGAAATCGAATCGAAATCGAATCGAAATCGAATCGAAATCGAATCGAAATCGAATCGAAATCGAATCGAAAAATCGAATCGAAATCGAATCGAAATCGAATTCGAAATCGAATCGAAAATCGAATCGAAATCGAATCGAAAATCGAATCGAATCGAATCGAAATCGAATCGAATCGAATCGAAATTCGAATCGAAATCGAATCGAATAATCGAATCGGAAATCGAATCGAAATCGAATCGAAATCGAATCGAAATCGAATCGAAATCGAATCGAAATCGAATCGAAATCGAATCGAAATCGCGAATCGAAATCGAATTCGAAAATCGAATCGAAAATCGAATCGAAATCGAATCGAAATCGAATCGAAATCGAATCGAAATCGAATCGAAATCGAATCGAAATCGAATCGAAATCGAATCGAAATCGAATCGAAATCGAATCGAAATCGAATCGAAATCGAATCGAAATCGAATCGAAATCGAATCGAAATCGAATCGAAATCGAATCGAAATCGAATCGAAATCGAATCGAAATCGAATCGAAATCGAATCGAAATCGAATCGAAATCGAATCGAAATCGAATCGAAATCGAATCGAAATCGAATCGAAAATCGAATCGAAATCGAATCGAAATCGAATCGAAATCGAATCGAAATCGAATCGAAATCGAATCGAAATCGAATCGAAATCGAATCGAATCGAATCGAATCGAAATCGAATCGAAATCGAATCGAAATCGAATCGAAATCGAATCGAAATCGAATCGAAATCGAATCGAAATCGAATCGAAATCGAATCGAAATCGAATCGAAATCGAATCGAAATCGAATCGAAATCGAATCGAAATCGAATCGAATCGAAATCGAATCGAAATCGAATCGAAATCGAATCGAATCGAATCGAAATCGAATCGAAATCGAATCGAAATCGAATCGAAATCGAATCGAAATCGAATCGAAATCGAATCGAATCGAATCGAATCGTAAAGGAGGTTCTCTTCGGATGGGCAGATAGTAAGTAAGCTTTGAGTTAAACTAAAATTGCTTTATTTAACTATTGCTTAAGAAACATGTCTTGTCTGCTTGAAGGCTTGTTGTGGAATGACTGAAGTGTCTGACACGATCGGATGCCTCATCATTTCATGGCCACCTACGGTTTGGCCGATCGCTCACGGCCTCCTATTTCTTCACCCCCTCTCGATCGTGGAGTCCGATAGTTCGACATAGTTTTTGGAAACGCCCGACATCCAACGACTTAGTGAAAATATCAGCGAGTTGGTTCTCAGTCCCGATTGGCTCCACCTTGACGTTACCGGCTGCTACATGGTCCCTTATAAAATGGTGCTTGATATCGATGTGCTTCGCACGCTTGCTCTCCAAGTTCTTGGCCATTCCTATGCACCCACGATTGTCTTCATAAATTGTCACCGGTGTTGTGCCTCGAATGCCAAGGTCGTCAAGCAGTCCAGCCAGCCATATAGCTTCTGTCACGCCAGAACCTAGTGCCACATACTCGGCCTCACTGGATGATGTCGCTACCGTCGTCTGCTTCTTACTTGACCAACAAACAGCGTTCCCGAATATCTGAAATAGAAAACCACTCACCGATTTTCTGTCCTGTTGATCAGTTGCCCAATCAGCATCGGCATATCCAACCAAGGTTTCCATTTGTTCATTGCGTGAGAACTTCAGGGACGTCTGCATGGTGCCCTTCAGGAACCGCACCACCCTCTTCAAAGCTGTCCAGTGTGAAGCATCAGGTCGCTGCTGAAAACGTCCAAGGTATCCTACTGGGAAGCATATGTCCGGTCGAGTAGCCATCATAATGTACATTAAACTCCCCAGTAATTCTCGATATGGTGCTTCTGTTAATTCTGACGTAGCTTGGAATAGCTGCAGGCCCTTTTCCATCGGTGTCTTAGTCGTATTACAGTCTTCCATAGAAAAGTTTCTCAGAATCTTCTTGATACTGGCCTCTTGTGACAGCTCCATTCGTCCTTGCTTCCTATCATAAGAAATCTTCATTCCGAGGAAATGCTTCGCTTCGCCGCAGTCAGTCATTTTGAAATGCTGGGATAACTTTTTCTTCACGTCCTCAATGGTATTTAGCTTCGCTCCAACGATCAGCAGGTCGTCGACATACAGGATCACGTAAATTACGTCACTCCCCCTCTCGTCGATCCGGGTGTACACACAATAGTCGTGTTGCGACCTCTTGAAACCGAGCTTCAACAAAACTTCATTAAGTTTCTCGTTCCAGCATCGCGGGCTCTGCTTTAACCCATACAATGATTTCCGGAGCTGGCACACCGTACCAGTTGCTGCTTGCACCCCATCAGGGACCGCCATGAAAATATTCTCTTTCAGTTCCCCGTGCAGGAAAGCCGTTTTCACATCCATTTGATGAATGTAGTACCCCTTCTGCAAAGCAACTGCCAGAACCACTCGGATTGTCGTCAGCTTGGCCACTGGCGCATAGGTTTCGTGATAATCTATTCCCGGCTTCTGGAGAAATCCCTTAACGACCAGTCTCGCTTTATGACGAACAACGTTTCCATCCGCATCCTCCTTCACGCAGAACACCCATTTGGATTGCAGGAGCTTCACTCCGACCGGACACGGGACATACTTCCATACGTTGTTGGCCTCCATGGATTGTAGCTCATCGCTAATCGCTTCCAACCAGGCGTCACGATCCTCACGATGCTCGATTTCCTTGTACGTGGATGGTGGATCTGAAGATGCGTAAATCACAGAAGCAGTGGATGCTCTAAAACCAGTGAAAAAATCTAATAGCTTACCTGGGAGCTTGCGCTCCCGTTCGCTGCGCCTCGTGGTTGACTCTAAACAGTCTTCACGTCTTTCTTGCGAAGGGAGCGCCCCAGGATTTGATGTATCGGACATTTGTTCATCCGAATCAGCTTCTCCATATTCGCTGTTTGAATCGTTTGCCTCTTCAACCTCAACTTCATCTGCTCTAGTGGTATCCAAGGGCTCCCCCTCTGGCTCATAGAACGTACGAATCACCAGCGGCTGTTTTGCTTCAGCATCGTTGCAGGCAAGCGGAAAACTGTCTTCATCAAATTTGACATCTCTTGCAATAATGACCTTTCTTGACGGCCTGTCCCACAAGCGATAACCATTTGGCGCATAGCCAATCATAATTGCTTCACGGCTCTTTGGATCTAGTTTCTTCCTCAGCTGGTTCGGGACCCACATCATGGCCTTGCAACCGAAAATTCGAAGCTTGCTCAGGTCCGGCTTTGTTTTCGTCCACATTTCCACAGGGGTAACTTTTCCATCGAGCGCCGTCGTGGGACTCCGATTCAGGATGTATGTTGCCGCCATGGCCGCTTCTGACCACATCCGCTTGGGCATCTGGGAATCAATTAACATTGACCTTACCTTCTCAACTAGGGTTCGATTAAAGCGTTCAGCAACTCCGTTTTGCTGCGGAGAGTACGCCACTGTTGGCTGAACTTGGATGCCTCTCTTCTGATAGTATCGCTTCTGCTCATTCGAAAAATATTCGCGACCTTGATCCACCGTAAGCTTGCTGATCTTCGTTTCCCAGTGGGCGGTAACCAAAGCTTCATACTGCTTGAAGCAACTGAAGACTTCACTCTTGCGCTTGATAGGATAAATCATTGCAAAATGGGTCCAATCATCGATGAAGGAAACGAAAAATCTTGATCCATCCCAGGCCGGGGGATCTATCGGCCCACACACGTCTGAGTGAATTCGCTCCAACGGACGAGTGGCTCTTTCACGAACTCCGTCAAACGGCTCACGGCATTGCTTGCCCATCACACACGTATCACAGAACCCTATGCGGTCCACCTTGTTCGTAAAACCGGTCGCCATTTCATGCTTCGCGATGGTTTCCATGGCCTGTTGACTAGCATGTCCCAATCGACGATGCCACAATCGACTTGCCTCCGCCGTGGTGATGTTAGCTTGACCGACGTACCCGACTTCCAGCTCTAGCTGATACAGATTACCTCTCAAGTATGCCACGCCAATGACTTCACCGTTACGCTTGAATTCCGCACGCTCGATACCTCCTCGACCAGTAAACAGGACATCGATTCCGGCTTGAGAAAGCTTCTTCACAGAAAGTAAATTTTCCCGCAAATCCGGAATGAATATAACGTTCTTCATACGGAATTCCTCGTTCTTGTTTGAAAATCCTATCAGCTCTCCAGTAGACTTACCAACCAAGGACACGCCTTCCTTCGCAACTTCTACGACAAACGGTTCCTTCAACTTCCGTGACGACCTCAGAAAGCTTGCATCATGCACAAGGTGGTCACTGCACCCTGAGTCCACACAGAACAGGATTTTACCGCCACTGGACGTCTTCGATTCATCAGATCTTCCCATAAAAGCGACTGCCTTCCCATTACCGACCGCATACCGAGCGTTTCCATCGGACTTCTTCCAGGGACAGTCCTTCTTCATATGGCCGGTCTTCTTACACCGGTGGCATCTTCCAGTGAATTCACGGACAACCTTCTTTCTTTCATTCTTCTTTCCTCCGACGAATGCTGCACCCTTGTCATCAGTTGCATAATCTTGACGATCAATTCGCTTCGACTCTTCAGCGAGCAGCCGCTGCTTCACTGTTTCCAGGGTCAAATTCGCCTCGTCCAGATTTTCAAGTGCGGTCACCAACGGGTCGAAGCTATCCGGTAGGGTCAAGAATAATTGTGACACCAAGTCACTCTCCTCCAGCTTGGCACCTGCAGACTTCAGTTGGCGAACAAGATCATCGAAGGCCACGAAATGATTCCTCATAGAAGATCCCTCCGTCATACGTAATCTTGCCAGCTGCTTCCTCAAAAGGGTTTGGCTGGTCACGGATCGCTTCGCAAATGTCTCCTCAAGGGCCTTCCACATGGACCAAGCGGTATCCTTTTCACGGACTACTTCCAGACATTCATCCGACAGGAAGCCGACGAGCAGCGATTTTGCCTTGCAGCTGGAGCTTCCGCCTTCAATACTGAAGATACTTCCGCCGCATCCAGGTAAAGCTTGACTCGGAACTTCCAATTTTCATAATTTGGACCAGTCAGCTGCGGGATACCGGAACCTTCTTTCATTGAGGGGCCCATAACCTAAAGGAGGTTCTCTTCGGATGGGCAGATAGTAAGTAAGCTTTGAGTTAAACTAAAATTGCTTTATTTAACTATTGCTTAAGAAACATGTCTTGTCTGCTTGAAGGCTTGTTGTGGAATGACTGAAGTGTCTGACACGATCGGATGCCTCATCATTTCATGGCCACCTACGGTTTGGCCGATCGCTCACGGCCTCCTATTTCTTCAAATCGAAATCGAAATCGAATCGAAATCGAATCGAAATCGAATCGAAATCGAATCGAAATCGAATCGAAATCGAATCGAAATCGAATCGAAATCGAATCGAAATCGAATCGAAATCGAATCGAAATCGAATCCAAATCGAAATCGAATCGAATCGAAATCGAATCGAAATCGAATCGAAATCGAATCGAAATCGAATCGAAATCGAATCGAAATCGAATCGAAATCGAATCGAAATCGAATCGAAATCGAATCGAAATCGAATCGAAATCGAATCGAAATCGAATCGAAATCGAATCGAAATCGAATCGAAATCGAATCGAAATCGAATCGAAATCGAATCGAAATCGAATCGAAATCGAATCGAAATCGAAATCGAATCGAAATCGAATCGAAATCGAATCGAAATCGAATCGAAATCGAATCGAAATCGAATCGAAATCGAATCGAAATCGAATCGAAATCGAATCGAAATCGAATCGAAATCGAATCGAAATCGAATCGAAATCGAATCGAAATCGAATCGAAATCGAATCGAAATCGAATCGAAATCGAATCGAAATCGAATCGAAATCGAATCGAAATCGAATCGAAATCGAATCGAAATCGAATCGAAATCGAATCGAAATCGAATCGAAATCGAATCGAAATCGAATCGAAATCGAATCGAAATCGAATCGAAATCGAATCGAAATCGATCGAAATCGAATCGAAATCGAATCGAAATCGAATCGAAATCGAATCGAAATCGAATCGAAATCGAATCGAAATCGAATCGAAATCGAATCGAAATCGAATCGAAATCGAAATCGAATCGAAATCGAATCGAAATCGAATCGAAATCGAATCGAAATCGAATCGAAATCGAATCGAAATCGAATCGAAATCGAATCGAAATCGAATCGAATCGAATCGAATCGAAATCGAATCGAATCGAATCGAATCGAATCGAATCGAATCGAAATCGAATCGAAATCGAATCGAATCGAAATCGAATCGAAATCGAATCGAAATCGAATCGAAATCGAATCGAAATCGAATCGAAATCGAATCGAAATCGAATCGAAATCGAATCGAAATCGAATCGAAATCGAATCGAAATCGAATCGAAATCGAATCGAAATCGAATCGAAATCGAATCGAAATCGAATCGAAATCGAATCGAAATCGAATCGAAATCGAATCGAATCGAAATCGAATCGAAATCGAATCGAAATCGAATCGAAATCGAATCGAAATCGAATCGAAATCGAATCGAATCGAATCGAAATCGAATCGAAATCGAATCGAAATCGAATCGAAATCGAATCGAAATCGAATCGAAATCGAATCGAAATCGAATCGAAATCGAATCGAAATCGAAATCGAATCGAAATCGAATCGAAATCGAATCGAATCGAATCGAATCGAAATCGAATCGAAATCGAATCGAAATCGAATCGAAATCGAATCGAAATCGAATCGAAATCGAAATCGAAATCGAATCGAAATCGAATCGAAATCGAATCGAAATCGAATCAAAATCGAATCGAAATCGAATCAAAATCGAATCAAAATCGAATCGAAATCGAATCAAAAATGAGCTCCATGACGAATGGCGTCCCAAAAAAATTGTTTTTCTCATTTCTACAGACAATTTTCCACTCGAAAATTTCCACGACCAAGTGGACCCTAATTTTGAACCCTTGTCAAAAAAGAGGCTTGTCGAGACAAAAAAAAATTTACCTGCCTCTTATTTACCATACTAAAAGACATCGCGAGTAGAATTTTCCCACAACCCGATTACTGGATCG
The DNA here is from genome assembly GCF_002204515.2 of Aedes aegypti. NCBI lineage: Eukaryota > Metazoa > Arthropoda > Insecta > Diptera > Culicidae > Aedes > Aedes aegypti. The sequence goes on from NC_035107.1 coordinate 2,640,936, forward strand.
TGGTAGCCGCGAACGCTTTGATAAATATGCGCTGATATTTCATTGGCTGCGCACTAATTATATTGCCACCACCGCACTGAACGATTATTCATTCAAACTCAAAGCGCCGTTCGAGGGGCCCCCTGCGGTGATGGATCTGTCTGCTCTGGATCCTGGACCCGTTTTTCGCCGTCTAGCAGCTCGCGGAATGGAGACAAGGGTTCGTCTAGTCTAATCTAAGTAGGTAATGCGAACGGCGCGGTCCCCAAACGGTTGCTTGGATACGGCGCAGGTAGACGACGAATCGGCGTATTTCAGGTAGTTCAAAAAGGGTAACTTCGTGGAAGATGGCCCCCTATTTTTGCAGAAAACGTCAAATAGTGAAACCGAATCCGTCGTAATCCGCCATACTCTTTCGACGTGTTCTGTGCGTCGTATGTCATTATGTTTGATGGCACGGTCCGCCGATGATAACCCGCTAATAAAGTGCTATGAATCATTTTGTGGACCATATATTTTTCGAAAACGTTTTCAATTTCGGTGCGGAAAATCATAGTCGTCTACGGTCGATAAATTAGCGCGATATATAAAAAAAACCTAAATGCTAATTCCATACCCTATGATATTTGTTGACCGATAGTGTTGCGAATCTGGTTTTTGCCGGTTGGCCGTCTAGCCGACTAGTTTTGGGACCGATATGGGCTGACTTTTAAATTTGCCTAATTTGTACGGGTTTTTCGGATGGTGGCTGGTGGACCTGTTGCTAGGCAGTCGCCTTGTTTGACAAGTCTGGAAATACGTTTTTTTTTATTCTTGTGGGAACGCTACATTTACAGCGAATAGTTTTCTGAAGAAGCTTGGTATAAAAGCAAGGGCTTCTTCTTCTTGGCGTTTACGTCCTCACTGGGACAGATGCTGCTTCTCAGCTTAGTGTTCTCATAAGCACTTCCACAGTTATTAGCTGAGAGCTTTCGTTGCCAAACTTGCCATTTTCGCATTCCTATATCGTGTGGCAGGTACGATGATACTCTATGCCCAGGGAAGTCAAGGATATTTCCATTACGAAAAGTTCCTGGACCGACCGGGATTCGAACCTAGGCACCTTCAGCTTGGCTTTGCTTTATAGCCGCAGACTCTAACCACTCGGCTAAGGGAGGCCCCAAGAGCAAGGTCGTAGACAGGTTTTCCATGAGGGAGGTTAATCAACCGACGATCTAGTAGGGAATAATTACAAACAACAGTCGCAAATTTCGCGATTCTCGCGGATTTCGCGATTTTCGAAGATTTGTAGCGGATTTGCTACGCCAGTTGCAAAAATCGCGAGTGCATGAAATACTGTCGTGAAAATCGCGGATTTATCAAATAATTAACCTTTCGGTTGTCGCGCGAATTTTTGTAACGCGAGTAGTCGCGCGTTGTACTTTGTACAACACCCTTAGCTTTGCGAATATCCCAGGAGTCTGTCCATTTAGAAAGATGACGTCTCCGGCAAAATTGTTCAGTAGCTCAAGGGCTATCATTATATTTGACAAGAAATTTGGGATTTTGCCACTGGGCGGCGCTAGTGAGCATAAATCTTTTGTTTCGCAGATCTCAGGATCCTGACCACTTAGGAAGATGGCGCCTTCGGCAAAGTTGTTTGGTAACTTAAGGACTATCATTGGTTGAGCTAGTTGATTCAAAATTTTGCCACCAGGCGGCGCAAGTGAGCTTAAAACATTTGTTTCGCGAATATCTCAGGAGCCTGATCACTTAAAAAGATGGCGTCTTGGGCAGAGTGGTTCAGTAGCTCAAATTCTTTCTTTGTTTAATCCTTAAAGTTCGAGATTTTGTAAAATAATGATAGTCACTGAACTTCTGAACAACTTTGCCGAAGGTAACTGTCTAAAAAGTCGAGATCCTGCAGTATCCTGCAGTATCATGCTCACTAGCGCCGCCTGGTCGCAAATCATGCTCACTAGCGCCGCCTATTGGCAAACTTTTGAATCAACTAGTTCGAATAATAATAGTACTTTACTTACTAAACAACTTTGCCGAAGACACCATCTTTCTAAATGGTCAGGATCCTGAAATATCTGCAAAACAAATGTAAAACTTCCATGCTCACTAGTGCCACCTAGCGGTCAAATTCCGAATTGAATGAGGTACCATCAGATAGCACTTCACCTCCAGAACAACTTTACTAAAGACCCCAAGTTTCTATATTATCTGGATTTTGAGTTATACCGATTTCAAAATGTGGTTTACTCGAACCGTAAATAGTGCGTTCATTATTATGCGACTTCCATGTACATTTGTTGATTTTACCGTATTATAATGGGCTATACTGTAAATAAAAACTGTCGAGTACTGCTCTTAAGAAGATTCTTGAGGAATACATTTTGGTATGGTGTCGATGGATAACTTTGTTGCAAAATTGTAGCATATAAATCACAACTGTTGTACAAAGTACAACAGCGCGACAGACCAAAGGTTAATAACGAAATTTCTGTTTTACAAAGAAGAGCCAAACTGTGTTTATATTGAATGTGCATTGTGAATTGTCCAGAAATGGACAGTAAACCTTGTTTTTGCTATCAGTTTGATCGTAATATTCAATTTCATGGAATTTATTAACATTTAGAGGATATTTGGAACTTTTCAAGAAAATAAAACTTACATGGGAAATTGAAACAGATAACGTCGAGTTAGGGAACATCCAGTTAGAGAGCTATCGATTTACATAGGTATCAAAGCATGCCAGATTGAAGGGACCGTACATTCCATCGATTTAGGGGGAATATCGAGATACAGAACATCGAGTAAGGAAGAGTTGACTGTATTTCCTCCAGAGAATTCTGTACAGTTTTAACAGCAATTCGTGCAAGAATTACTGGAGCAGATTCAATCAAAGATTTCGCGAGTAATGTCTCTAGCAAAATATGGTTAGATTCTCCCAAAACTTAAGTTTTTGCGTTTAGTATCATATAGGCGTACCCGTGTGATAGATTTTTCTTCATTAACTTTTGTTTTTTGTATACGAAACTGAATCGATTTTTTTTACGATGCACGAAGATATATACAGCAAAACCTCTTTTAACGCTCCAAAAATTCCAACTAACGCTCCTGCCTGATAAGGAACCAGAGCGGTTCCACGCCAAATCGGTAAACGATGAAACTCGACTACCTTGGATTCAAATGGAATTTTGCACATAGTTTCGATATAATAGAATAAGTTTTTTCCACTGGTGGAGAGACCATTTAAAATCAAGAGTAACTTCTGATAAGGGCGTAAGTATTTTTAGCACCATTTAAAAAAAAATGTACCTCGGAAACCGTTTGTTATAGAGAAAAAGTGTCTGAGGAGGGATGGTAGACAATCAAATAGGCTTTGTAAAAAAAAATACACTGAAAAAAAAAATACTTTTATTTACATGAAAAAATCGAAATTATACCTTAAAACACAAATTGCAAAAAAATAGGTATCTTCGATTTTTTTCAAATTTTTTCTGTAAAATTTCAATGTAAAACCAGATGTTTTAAGCACAGTTTCAACATGGTGCAATCTAAAATAAAAAAGTTTTTCTAAGAGCAACTTTTGGTGTATTTTTGAAAATTCGATTTCTGGCCGTAGAAAAGACGTTTTGATGCTGTAATATGATTCTTCACCCAAAAACAATTCAAAATGCTAATAACAATGATCTTCCTAAAACTAGCCGTTTTCAAGATATTTAGGATTCAATTATATTAATATCATAAAACTTAAGAAAATACGCCCGTTTCATAAGTTACTCCAGATGCTTTTTCTTCTTTTTCCTTCTTCCCCTCCTTAACATCATTCATATTATCATCTTCCATCGTAATACCACAGACAAACAGAAGTAACACCTAGAACATTTTTCACAAAATTCTCTCGACCACAAATACTACCACCATCTAGTGAGCTTATTGAACGAAATAACTTTTTGTGCCACATGTCCAACTGGTGGCGGTAGTGTGAAATGTCAAACACGAAGGAAAGCGAAGCGCGCGCCTCTGGTTGTGAACTTGACAACTGTTGTATTTTAAACTGATCGTTAAATTCGTGGGCGATGGAAATTTATTCAGTGTAACGTCTGTTTGTCTGTGGTAATACTTATATTAATTCTCAACAATATTCCAACGATCATCCTGTATCTTTCGAACAGTTCATCCAACCGTCTAAATGTCAAAGAAAAAGTAGATGGGATATTAATGTGGGAAGAGATTAACGTAACATTGTTGATGGAGCATCTGGAATAATGTAAGAAACGGGCGTATTTTCTTAAGTTTTATGATATTAATATAATTCAATTCCAAATATCTTGAAGCGGTAACTTATAGGAAGATCATTGATATTAGAATTTTGAATTGTTTTTGGATAAAAAATTGCACCGTGTTGAAACTGCCCTTAAAACATGGGATATTAATGTGGAAAGAGATAAACGTAACATTGTTGGTGGAGCATCTGGAGTAACTTATGAAACGGGCGTATTTTCTTAAGTTTTATGATATTAACATAATTGAATCCTAAATATCTAGAAAACGGCTAGTTTTAGGAAGATCATTGTTATTAGCATTTTGAATTGTTTTTGGATGAAGAATCATATTACAGCATCAGAACGTCTTTTCTACGGCCAGAAATTGAATTTTCGGAAATGCACCAAAAGTTGCTCTTAGAAAAACTTTTTTATTTTAGATTGCACCATGTTGAAACTGTGCTTAAAACATCTGGTTTTACATTGAAATTTTACAGAAAAAAATTGAAAAAAATCGAAGATACCTATTTTTTGCAATTTGTGTTTTAAGGTATAATTTCGATTTTTTCATGAAAATAAATGTGTTTTTTTTCAGTGTATATTTTTTTTACAAAGCCTATTTGATTGTCTACCATCTCTCATCAGACACTATTTCTCTATAACAAACGGTTTCCGAGGTACAATTTTTTTTTTAATGGTGGTGCCAAAAATACATACGCCCTTATCAGAAGTTACTCTCGATTCTAAACGATCCCCAATTATATGAGATAATTTTCGTCTCATATACTTATTACATTTGCGCAGTTTCATCCAAATCGGAATGGTACATGTCAGATTTCAGCATTTTATGGACGATTTCGCGTGGAACCGCTCACCACGAGCAGGCATTGCAGAATGCGCTCTCATTTGAGTATGAACTATGAAGCACGATCAAAGCAAACAAAGAAAAACATCTCATCTGTTGCGGTCCACGATCGTAAACGTATCGCAAGTTTTAACAAGTCTGATAAATAGAAGCAGTGAACGAGATCCCCAAAGAGAGAGCGATGGTAAAAGGCGGCATCCACAAATTACGTAACGCTCTAGGGGGGGGGGGGGGTGGGGGTGGGAGTTGGCTCGAGCGTTACGGCTCACACAAAAAAAATTGAAATTTCTCATACAAAAAACGTTACGGAGTGGGATGAGGGGGTCAAAAATTGCCAATTTTAGTGTAACGTAATAAATGGACGCTGCCAAATCCATTTTCTCGCTTGTTTACCGATGGGGGTAGGTGTTTTTCTTTACTGGCACGATAAACAATTCACGAACTTCCAATAGCAATAGTGTCCCCTAGGTTTGGAGCATGTTTAGAGGGGTTTTATCATGCACGACTATCCCCCACGCTATGTCTGAACCAGACAATTATTAAAATCGAATATACATCGGATTTTTCTTGCTAGAAATCAGTATTTGGTCTATATTTTCATTATCGGAAGGTTTTAAAATATTCTATAGGTGAAATTTTGTCCATACATTTTGTATGGGCTAAAATTCGTCTAAAACAGGATTTCATGGGAAAAAATAAAAATTTCACCGATGGAATATTTTAAAACCTTCCGATTATGAAAATATAACCCAAATAATGAATACAAGCGAGAAGAAACCCGATGTACATTCGATTTTTATAATCAGACATAGCGATATTATGATAGTTACAGAGAGCGATACGTAAGAGATTTTCTCAATTTTCTCCGGATTCAATCCCTGTCCACGAGTACCAATGTAGTAATGCGTGTTTTTGGAACGGGACCGATGAGAAGGTGCTGGAAATCGATGTCTGATGCTATTTTGGAATCCAAGATGGCGACTTCCGGTTTGTGAAAACCACTTTAAACCCATGCAATATGGGTATTTTTGGAACCAGACAGATGAGTAGTAGAGATGGTCGGGTTTCACATTTTTCAAACCCGAACCCGACCCGTACCCGACTTAATTTATTCCTTTAAACCCGGACCCGACCCGAACCCGAGACAAAAATTTAAAAGCAAACCCGGACCCGACCCGAACCCGAAAAATTTTCGCTGTTCAAACCCGAACCCGACCCGAAACCCGAGAAAGTTTTCTAAGAAAAACCCGAATAGAACCCGAGTTCGAAAAGATGATAAATTCATCGGTTCTGATGCATAGGGAAGCTTTCCGGTTGTTACTTTGTGAACAATTATCCCCAAACCCGACCCAAACCCGGCAAAACCCGATTTTTTTCAAGCCCGAACCCGACCCGTACCCGATATTTTTTTAACCTTCAAACCCGACCCGAACCCGAACCCGAAAAAATAAAAAGTTTCAAACCCGAACCCGACCCGAACCCGTCGGGTTCGGGTTCGGGTCGGGTTTCGGGTTTGAAAACCCGAGACCCGACCATCTCTAATGAGTAGATGATGGAAATTGATGTCTGCGGCATTTTGGAGTTCAAGATTCCAGCAAGTTTCTAAAAAGTTTTAATTTTTAACGGAAAGGTCTGGTCTCCAAAGTCACTGTATTTTCCTCATTCTGTTTTGGAGTGTATTTTGCTGGCAAATTCAAAATTATTTTCACAAGGATTACTGTGAAAGTTATCCCAGGATTCCTTTCCGACATGTTTTTACTAATTTTTTCACTGATTTTTTCACCAATTGTTACTGCACACTCCGAAAAAAAAATCATGCGATTTTATGTCTTTTGGATGCACATGAAAGAAGCGACCCGAATGACGTGATTTTGTGTCACATTTTTAATACGATGGTGTCTGATTTGGGAAATGTCAATCATAGCGACATCGTTTTCATGTCCTTCATCATGTAAAATTACATTTTTTTTTTCAATACATCTTTCAGAACCCATGTTTTCGTCATTTCATCACTTACATCATGTGTCATTCAGTCATAATGTGAATTACGTCCGGAGTGATTTTCATTATTTTTAAGAGTGTGTACTGGATCTTCCAAAGATTCCTACACGAGTTATTCCCAGAAAATTCACAATGAATCTGTAACGGGCGAATAGATTCGAACCCGAATCGGTTGGATTAACCACTTCGCTTAAGCGCCAAGCAAGCTTCAAGTTTCACTTGCATGCGAAGAGGCGAGATTTGTGTACCCGGCGAGACTCTCAAGGCGAGTTCTTCAAAACGAAAATTCCAACCGAACCGGCGATTCGCTCCACACCACTAGCTCCAAATCTTAAATTTAGACGGGATAATCAATGGGGAACCACTGTGAAAATTAATTTACGCAAACGAACTCACATTATCAAAACTTCTCCCCTCTATCGACAGTCGTGAATTTTCGCATACATTTTTATTTCGGTATTATAAGGGTTAAACTTGCACAACCTATTGTCGGGGTTCTGCTTTACCGACTTTCAGTGTTTAAAAATAACTATAACTGAATTCTTCTACCGGTAGCTACCGTACTATTGTCCCTCTATTTAAATAATTTATTATTCTAGTTATGGAGTATTCCCGTTTATTAACTTCTAGAAAACTTAGAGCTTCTTGAGAACTTTCTGAATGAATCTTTGGAAATCAGATGAAATCTATGAGGTAAAATTTGTAGTTATCCTTAGAACAATTCCAGGTTGAAATTTTCAGGGTAAGGTAGCTAATCAAAACTTTTGAAAGGACTCTTTAGGAAGCTCGTAAAAATAGATAAATTAATTTGAGAAGAACTATTTTGAATGTTATCTGAAGCACACTCTGGGCTTCGGATTTGAAAAATGTGAAACCCGACCAACTCTAGTAGATACCCAAGTAACATTGATAGCTGAATAACAGCTTATTCAGCTAAAATCCTATTTATACACGGAGAAATCAGATTACTCAAAAAATAAGTCCTTAAAACTCAAATTAGGGTAAACTGCATTTAGTGCTTTACCCACGGTTGGGTTGTTTTACTTCTCTTACAACAGCATTGTTGTCAAAATTTGGGTTCTTTTGAGTTTACCTAAATTTAAGCTGGGCAGAAATTTTGTTGCATTTAGTTGTTTTTTTTTTTCGCTGTTGTCAAACAAAAACTACCTACTGAGAGCTACATCCCAGTTAACCCAAATTTGGGGTATCCTACGGATGAGCCGAATCGAGTCAGAAGAAGTCAAAGTTAGGTTGATTTGTGGATCCGTGTGTAGCCTTTTTTCCAGCTGAATAAAATGTTATTTCAACTACCAATGTTATCTGAGAAGTACACGTGTAAATTCTAGAGAGAGGCTTTAGAGATTCCCCCACGAACCCTCTACGAGTTTTTCAGAAATTCCCACAAAGATTATTCGAAGAACAGCTTTAGGAATTCTACTTGTCATTTAACCACAGATTATGTCAGGAATATGTACATTCGGAAAATCCTCCAAGAATCGATAAATAAATTTCTCATGGGATACCTTCAGCGATTCGGCCAAAAATTTCTTCAGTGTCGCTCCGAAAATTAACATAGCAGCCGTTCCATAAAAAACCGATCTAGTGAGTCACCGAATTCCGTGAAAATTTTCTATTTTGTTCCTTATCCGAAATAAGGATACACGTATTTTTGGATTTTTTGATTAAAGTGACCATTTCCGAAATAGGGTGACCAGAAAAATCGCGATTTTGCAAAATTATTATTTTTAAAAAAATTATAAATCTTGAACCGTTTGGCCGATTTTCAATCCTTTTGGACGAAATGAAGGCTAAGGATTTTGACTTTTCAGGAAAAATATAAAATTTCACAAAAAGTGTGTTTTTTACATAAAAAAACTCAATAGTTTCCATTTTTTTGTGTTTTGAAAGCCTCGGGACCAAAGGGGCTATTGCTGTTCTCATTTTTTCTTGAAAGTTCAGAAAATTTTACTTCTACTGTCAAATTTTCAGCGATGTATGTTTTTTAGTTTTTGAGATATATTTTTTTGAAAATAAAAAATCTGTCATTTTTCATCGGCACACACTGTAGGTCTCAGCGCATTAGATTTTTTATTAAAAAAAAAATCATAACTTTTGAACAGCTTAACCGATTTCCAATCTTTTTTTATGGAATGAAAGCATAAAATTTCAACTTTTCAGACAAAATTGAAAAATCTGATAAAAATATGTTTAAACGTGAAAAAATATAAAAATTTCTAGTTTTTTTTTTAGAAAATTTCATATATTTTAATGGAAAAAAAAAATAACTTTTCAGAGTTTTCAATTTTTTTCTATTTTTTCTGAAAAGTTGAAATCTTAAGCTTTCATTCCATAAAAAAAGATTGGAAATCCGTTGAGCTGTTCAAAAGTTATGATTTTTTTAAACATTAAAAATTTAATGCGCTGAGATCTACAGTGTGTGCCGATGAAAAATGACAGATTTTTTTATTTTCAAAAAAATATATCTCAAAAACTAAAAAACATACATCGCTGAAAATTTGACAGTAGACATAAAAAATGAGAACAGCAATAGCCCCTTTGGTCCCAAGGCCTTCGAAACACGAAAAAACGGAAACTATTGAGTTTTTCCGTGTAAAAAACACAATTTTTGTGAAATTTTATATTTTTCCTGAAAAGTCAAAATCCTTAGCCTTCATTTCGTCCAAAAAGAATGAAAATCGGTCAAACGGTTCAAAAGTTATAATTTTTTAAAAAATAAAAATTTTGCAAAATCGCGATTTTTATGGTCACCCTATTTCGGAAATGGTCACCCTAATCAAAAAATCCAAAAATACGTGTATCTTTATTTCGGATAAGGAATAAAATAGCAAATTTTCACGGAATTCCGAGACCCACTAGATCGGTTTTTCATGGAATGGCTGATAGATTCTTCCACGATTTCTCAAAGAAAATTCACAAGTGCTTTACTCCAGAAAACGTTCTGACAGTTTTTCCGCAGAATAAAAATCCTGTAAATCCAGGAAAATTGGCAAACCCCTTAAATCGGCGTATTTATATATAGATTATTTAAAAAAAAAACCTATGATTGTTCAAGTTTTTTTTCTTCTTGGCAATAACGTCTCCAGTGGGACAGAGCCGGCTACTCAGCGTAGTGTTCTTATGAACACTTCCACAGTTATTAACTGAGAGCTTTCCTTGCCTTAGTTGCCATTTTCGCATTCGTATATCGTGTGGCTGGTACGATTATACCAAAGACAAATTAAAGACCCCCATGTCCCTTGCAGTTGCCCAAAAATTTATGGCTCATAAGGTAATCTAGAATGCCGTTCAAAGTGTACTGCGATCTGTCAAACTTGGGTACCTTTTGCACTACCGAGGGACCAAATGCAGTACTAGAAGTGGTACCCAATCTGAGCCCGAGTGGGACGGACCTGATTATACTTTATGCCCAGGGAAATCAAGGAAATTTCCATCACGAAAAGATCCTGGACCGACCGGGAATCGAACCCAGACACCTTCAGCATGGCTTTGCTTTGTAGTCGTGGACGCTAACCACTCGGCTAAGGAAGGCCACAAGTTTTTTTTTTCTAAGAATTTCTATAAAGATCATTACAAATAAATCTTTTGCAACTTCCATAAAGAACTTGCTATCGATTCTTTGAGTTATTGCTCTAGATATCCCTTTAGGGAATTTTTCAAGGAATTCCCATAGATTATTTTTAGGTAATTTGACTAATTATCCCATGGCTTTCTTATGATGTTCCTCCAGAGTTTCCTCCAGGGATTTTAGCATCATTTCATTTATGTATTACTGATGCAGATTCTTCCAAAGCAGGGGCGACTCTTAACCTCACTTTTTACCTGTTCTACGACACTAAAAATCATTAGTTTGTCAAAGTTTCAACTTAATGCAAAAAATGAATGATTGAATTCAACTATTTTAACTATTCCCTATTCATTAGATATAGATTTGTTGTGAAAAATCATGAATTTTTATAAGTAGATCAAGTGTTTTCAATTTTACGATTTATTTCCGACTGATTGAGTAAATGTTTGTGTGTCCTATTTATACTCCTCTACCCTATTCATAATTACAAACAATGTTTTTGTCCCCTACTTATTGTATGCAATATTATGTTGGAATTTTAGAGTAGGGTTCGATCCGTTGAATATGTTGCATGCTCTTGTAGAGCGAGCAACGAAATCTGGATCGTGTCATGTTCGCGTTGAAACCCAGCTATCGTTCATGTGTGCTCACTAGGTCAGTTCAAAATTTGAAAATGTATGAAAATCCTATCTCCCATATATCCCTCACCATCCTTACCATAAAAATAGTGTTCTGTGAAATTTTAAGCTTTCTAGGTGGTAATTTAAAGGTGGCCCATAGACAATGTAGGTTTATATGGAAATTACTATGAAGAAATTTTGAGATATGTTCCAAACACGCTAGTGCTGTAATGTAAGTACAAACTTATTATCCCATAGTAAAAACTCATTCCTCAAACCATAATAAAAAAAATGCTGAAGAGAGACATTCAATCCGACGAATAGCAGAAGAGATATTCATGAGTTTGTTTAATATTATTTAGCGTAATATGGGATTATAGCCCTGCAAACATGTACAAAAATCCCAAACAAGCTCAAAGGGATTTATTTCTTCAGCAACATCCTTCATTAAGGTTTGAAGAATGAGTTTTTAATATCAGATGATAAGTTTCTACTTACATTATAGTACTAGCGTGTTTGGAACATTTCTCAAAATTTCTCCATAGTAATTTCCATATAAACCTACATTGTCTTTGGGCCACCTTTAAATCACCAACTAGAAAGCTGAAAATTTCACAGAACACTATTTTTATGGTAAGGATGGTAAGGAGCATATGGGAGATTGGATTTTACAACATTTTTAAAATTTGAATCGCCCTAATGCTCACGTATTGATTTCAAACATAATTTGAAATTTATTGTTTACCAAAACGAATCCTTTCCCATATCCCAACTCCCAGTGTTTTCTTGTGAACTTGCAGAGGACTCGGCGGTTTCTATAAAGCAAGAACCAGGCATTGCAGAATTCGCTCTCATTTGAGTATGAAGCACGATCAAATCAAGCAAAGAAAAGCATCCCATATGCTGCGATCCACGATCGTCATTGTATCGCAAGGTGTAACAAGTCTGATAAATGGAAGCAGCGAGCGAGAGCCCCAAAGAGAGAGCGATGATAAAATCCATTTTTCTCGCTTGTTTACCGTTGGGGATAGGTGTTTTTCTTTACTGGCACGATAAACAATTCACGAACTTCCAATAGCAATAGTGTCCCCCAGACTTGGAGCATGTTTAGAGGGGTTTTATCATGCAATACTATCCCCCCAATCTGATCAAACTTGTATCAGTATACGATTAACTGTCTCTCATAATGTGCAGCATATTATGATAGTTACAGCGCAGACAGACGTTTAAGCAGGAACAAATTTATTCAAAATTCCTGTGTAAATTCTACCGTGGTGTCACCTAGGGAGCAAATTGCTGCAGTACAGTGACAGTTCGTAAAAGCACGTGGCTTCATCTTCTCGCTTACCACCCAGTCCACCACCCACTGAACAAAAATATCAAAACAATCACTTTAAAAATGATTCACACAATTGTGATATTTTCCCGCCAATTTATTTTACATGAGTTACGATCATTCAAGGGTGTTATACTAGCATGAATCTGAGAGTAAATTAAATGCCAACTTGTGGTAAAAATTACAATGGATTTAATTAACTTTTACCTGAGAAATTATAACCAAAAGGGAACATCACCCACCCAGCGCGAAAAAAAGGTGCATAGTTTTTAGCGTTGAGCACGTGGACTGTGGGAGCGGTTGTGTGTCATGCTGTCAACGATATGTGATCAGGATGGTGGCGGGACGCAAACGCCACTAACGCCATCTGTTAGCTTATTGCCACTTGGCGATTTGTGGCGGCCATGTTTTTACACAAGTGGCTGAGTCTAACTTGAACGTCTGTCTGCGGTTACAGGGAGCGATACGTGAGAGATTGTCTCAATTTTCTCAGGATTGAATCCCTGGCAAGAACACATTAACATTTCTCTCCTATCCTCAAATTGATCTGCATTCCGACGCAGCCGGCGCTGTTATTGTTTGTTAAAATGATGAGAGCACCAGTACACATTGAAGATGCTAATGATCCTGTGTAGCGTCTCTTGGTTCCCTACAGCTGCTCTTGCAATGGGGCACTGCACAAAAATCATGCTCTCTCTTTCACTCCCTCTTGAAATTAGTAAACAATAATGCCAGTAAACGTCAAAATCCTATGCAAAATCAAAACAGTGCAGAGCCCCATAACGGAGTAGCAACTGCGGACGGTTTTATGCTCATGCTGTTTAGCCACTATTTAGATGATTTCAGTTAATAAAGTCACACTCATTTTGCCGCCTGGGCGCTACCAGCTCTGTTTTCAGTTTATAAATACATGACCCCTGGCTACGCTCATTGATGTGCATCGAAGCAGCCACGATCATAAATGGAAGCATCTTCCAACTAGGCTACTATAATCGTAATCTCAATAACTAAAATGATCAGTATTGACCATTGTACGAATTTTTAGATCCCAATGAACTTGTTCATGTGCTAGAATCTAGCAGCTAGATACAATTTGCACGCCCACTAACATCAGCAGGCGTATGGTACAAAAGTTATATATGACGTTTCAAAATAACTCAGCAGTCAAATAACTTCTTCAATGTTACGTTTATTTGAAATCAACCAGCAATGGTGTAAAACATTTCCACCGTATTGCTAGCTACACCCCACTGACAGCCTTTTTTTTTGCCCGACGAATGGTCCTCGAAATCGCGTATCCGTTTCCCGTTGTGAGATTCAGGATCGATTAGCAAGCCGGCATTCCTACTAGCGAAATCACTTACAAAAAATTGATCTTCGTCATTATCTATTGGTTCACACAAGAATTCCATGTTGAGAAACGAACTGAACTCGTCATCTTGAAGTATACTGGGCATTGGAGTATACTTCCGGTGTCGGTTCTTACAATGTTCTGGCCTGGACTAAAGTATCCAGTCAATATTTTTTTGTCAATCAAAACAAAGATGGAAAAAGTTAGTATCGAAGCAAACTGTCAAACCAAAGACAAATTGAAGACCCCCCTTGTCTCTTGCAATAGGGCACATGCAGCCTTTGTTTAGTATGCCCAACGGACCCCTTTGATTTTGCTGGGAAACGTTTCGTAGCGTGTTTCCCGTTTCAAACCGTTACCCAGCAAAATCAAAGGGAGCCGTTGGGCACACTTTTGTTTGCTGCAAGCGCCCTATGGACCGATGCACGAGTTCACTATCTGACGTTTGAGCGGTGCCGTGTTATTTACGTGACCATGGCAACGAATGAATTCGGCACCGCTCAAACGTCAAATTAGTGAACTCGTGCATTGGTCCATTGTCCAAAATTTCATGGCTCATAAGGTAATCTAGAATGCCGTTCAAAGTGTACTGCGATTTGTCAAACTTGGGTACCTTTTGCACTACCGAGGGACCAAATGCAGTACTAGAAGTGGTACCCAATCTGAGCCCGAGTGGGACGGACCTGGTCAAACTGTAATATAAGTTAATGCGTGATGTGTGCAAATGGATTGTGCGATATTTGCCAGAAAACCATTCGCCAGAAAACTATTCGCCAGAATGACATCCGCCAGAAAGTACCATATGCCAGAAAACCATTTGCCAGAATGTACCTTTCGCCAGAAAGTACCATTCCCCAGAATGGACCATCCTCTAGTTTTTTTTTTAAATAAATGCGGATAAATCAAGTTTGCAATTGTTAGAAATAACCTAACCAGAGCGTTCACATTTTTTTTTGAGATTGTGGTCTCTTAGTAAGCAAGCTTCGAATACCTGTTTTGGGTAGTGTGGTTCTAGTATTCCAATTATTGTACTAGGTACAAATGACTTCCTTACTGCTCAAAAAATATAAACTTCTCTGGTATTCATTAATCAACATTTGTAACTTTATAAATATGAATTGACCAGACGTTGTTTAATCCGGAAGGCGCGAAGAAGAAGATCACACAATAGAATAACAATTTCTTTCATTGAAAGCTGCTCTACTATGTATGAAATATACTGCTTAATGATGTAAAGATTCGATATTCTGCATAACGGATAGTAATATAAGTTTTTTTTTAATATAAGTAGTCCAAAGAATTATGGTTTGGAAAATTTCACAAGAGATTCTCCCTTCTTTTCATCATAAGCTGTTCTTGAAAGTTTTTTTTTTGCTTCTTAAGGACTAGTTCAGTAGATATTTAAGAGATTTTGATGTACGTTACAACTATTTGTGCCATCTGTTCAATAAAGTAATTAATGCTTCATTTCACAAACAAAAGTTACATTTACTATTATTGTGCCGTCCAGTGATGCACTGACCGTCCGATGATGAAAGAGGACGAGTCGTGGCCTACTGCTCGTTGATGGGCAACGACCGTTACGAGGCTGATGGATTTGAATCGTTTGTATATCAACAACACACTAGAGATATGTTGCTCAATATGCTATATATATACCACACAATTATCAACTTTCAGGAGTTGTCAGGCAAAACAATCAGTTGTAGAGTTTAAAAGAAAATCCCAATTTTAAAGAATGGAGGAACTTTATTAGCCCCAAACCATATCAAGCAGCAATATACTATTTTTGAATGCTTTTTCATGTAGCAAGGTGTACCGGTATTCGCCATGTACCAGTTATTCGCCACCCCGGATTATATATTATACATAGTTTTACATCATATATGTTGACAACCATTAGTGTTTGCTAAGTTGCTTTAAGATGATACGGAAACATTCTTAGAAACCCCCAAATTTGCTAAGAAAACAATAGAAAACATTTGTGCTCCTTTGCACCTTGTTTCGCCATGCTGTTTCTAATTTGCCACCCTCCATAAGAAATCAACGTAGGTGGCAAATTCAGGAACCGAAATTAAAAACTTGGCGAATATTGGTACACGTGGTCTAGTATTCACCATCCCAATTTCTAATTCAAAAACAAAGTTTCTGATTAGTTTTTATATTTCTGACAGTAATTAAAGCTCTTTTAATTTATGTATAAACAATATTTTTCCTTAGAGTGGTCAAAACTGGTACACCTCCCCTACTGCAATCCTCCCTTGAATGTCACTTTCTCAAACGCCAGCTACTCGAATGACACTTTTTCCCGCAATCCATTCCCCCAAATGATCCGAAATTTGTACGGATCGGGACAGAACAACCCTCTTGTATCCCCTTTAACGACCACGGGGTTTATGGACGGCCTTAAAATAGAACAGTTCAAAATGGATAAAAAACAATCTTCAGTGACAGAGTGGTGAATTAGAAAGAACGATAAAGAAAAGAAAACAAATGCTGAGTTCGGTGAAACTTTAAAGAACCGCAGATCATATAAGAAGGGTGCATGTCACATGAACCGTTCATCACCTTGAAATGTATGAAGTTATGACAATTATGAGTGCCGAAAACTTTTCGGGGAAATAGACCACTTTTGAAAACGTGGTTTTCAGGAAACTGACATTCACAAAATTGGTGTTTGAGGAAACGACATTAAGGGTACCGTAATCTGGGGTATCATTGATCAGCGGGGTAACATGGATCGGAATGACTTAACTCGTAAAAAGTTCGTATCATCATTAATTGATGGAAGATTTCCAAA
Organism: Aedes aegypti; assembly: GCF_002204515.2. Taxonomy (NCBI): domain Eukaryota; kingdom Metazoa; phylum Arthropoda; class Insecta; order Diptera; family Culicidae; genus Aedes; species Aedes aegypti. The sequence goes on from NC_035107.1 coordinate 2,657,730, forward strand.
TCACGAATAGAGCTTCTCTTTCTTATATTCATAAGCTAATGAAAGTGAGGATTTTTGCGAAAATTGTGTTTACATTATGCGTAAATTTGTCAACTTTTCGAAACAATGATTTCAATGGGTAAGGATGACACTACCGAAGATTAATGTCTCACATAAGTTCTGCAAACGATATGAGCAAGGAAAATGCGGTTCTTACTAAATATGGCATCGCCGAAAACGATTCCGTTGTCAAAACTGACATAATTATACTCAATTAGGCAACATTAACGAATCACTGTAAATAATATAGAATTCACTTAGGCAATTGCCTACCTTAAGGCGTTTTCCGTGGTTCGAAGTGTTTTTAATTTTAAAATATCTCAAAAAGTAAATGACTTGTAAGCGTTTGGCCTTCATATTCGGCTTCGGGGGCCACGATTTAAGTAAGTAACGGTATTTTCAATATTACCGAACGTTGTATACATAGATGATCAATGTTACCCCAAATCAGCTAAATCAAAAAATCACTTAAAGCATATTTTTAAACATGCTTAAATCTTTCAAAAAACAAAATGCAATATATAGTCACGAGCTATGGGTGGCAGTACTTGTTTTAAAAATATAAAATTTGCAACATTTGCATTTTCAAACGAAATATTTAAGAAATATTTAAAAAAAATGATCAATGTTACCCCAGATTACGGTACCGATTTTTGGGAGAATGTAGCATAACCCAAAAAAAATGCCCACTGAAAAGCAGTACTCGCAGAGACCTTTCCTAATAGTTGTACGAATAATTCTGTGAAATACAGTATTCTCATAAAGAACAGCTCGTGGTAAAAGGAAATGCAATTTCCTCGAAGTTAAAAATAGGTAAAACAGCTTAGAACATTGTATCACAACTTCGTAAGCAAAAATCTTGCAAGAGATGTAGAATAACAGTGTTATATTGTTTCCACACTGTGCCCTGGCAAAAAGCTTGAAATGAGGAGGTACTATTAGCTATTTAGTGCCCTTGAAGTTTTGAATGGGGGCAGTTGTCAGCTATTGGAACGGTCTTCTTTGGATTCCGGGTTGGTTCGCCATGAATTAATTGATCAAAATTGACAATAAAAATAATTCTGGGGAGTGGTTCTTTCTGGCGAATGGTACATTCTGGCAAATGGTTTTCTGGCAAACGGTCGTTTTTGGCAAATGGTTTTCTGGCGAATGTCATTCTGGCGAATAGTTTTCTGGCGAATGGTTTTCTGGCAAATATCGCACAATCTTGATTTTAAATGAGATTTTGACGTTTACTGGCCTTGTTGTTTACTAATTTCACGAAGGAGGGAAAGAGAGAGACAGATTTTTGTGCAGAGCCCCATAGGGCTCTGCATAAAAATGTACCCCTCCCTTTCACTCTTTCATGATATTTGTAAACAACAAGGCCAGTAAAAGTCAAAATCCCATACAAAATCAAAACAGTGCAGAGGCCTATATCATTGTTGAGAAAACAGTTACAAGCAAGTGAAGCATCCCTCGTTTACTGTGGTGTCATCTCGAATTGATTGCACAGTTTTGTTTTGCATGACACCAACATCCGTTTCTCCATAAGAAGAGGGGCGTTTGCGAGTGGGCTTTGCTAACAACACCTTCAAGGTATGGGTTGTATATTGCCGAGGACCCTTAGCCGTTGACAGTTCCAATCATACACGTATCCCGATTTGGGAATTACGATAGATTTGTAACGGATTTTGTTAATAAGTTAACAATTTTGTTTTTTAACAACACAATTTTGGGTGGTTAGTTGTTAAAATTAAAATATGTAAAAGAAAACCTTCATATTAAACAAGATTGTAACAAAATGTATTATTTGTAACGAATTTTGATTTACAGTCAACTCTTCATTACTCGGAAATCTGTAAATCGATATCGAGTTAGAAAACCATAGTAAAAGTTGGTTTTCATGGCTAACTCAATGGTCCTTTGGATCACAGTTGCACTAATTCTGTGTTCTTTAAGTCGCAACCTCCCTTACCCGATAATCCCTTCAATATCGAGTTATGGAGAGATTAATGTAATTGAATTACAATGTTATTGTAATCCATCGCTCGGGCAGGGCAACTGTTTGCAAAATTGCTTCTTGCTATGCAACGGCAGCCGCAGCCTCCTTTGTTTTCCCTGGTTCGTCATCAATTGACTGGCAAATATTGAAGACGAAGACAAAGTTGCATTGCGGGACAAGACCTCCACAAGGTACTTGCAACACTTGAATACCTTGCGGGTTTATTTGCGTGAAGTCTGTCTGTCATCGGTGTCTTTCCCAGGCGTTTAATTTGTACCTTTCCAGTGAGAGGTTTGTTGGATGGTCGCAAACAGAGCGCAAGAGTACATAACCGCGGAGGTCGTCACAAAGGATACGTCGATCAAAACTGCCCTCCAAGGGTCATAAATGTCATACGATTTTGCACCTTGGCCGGTTGATGGGACACTTCCTTTTCGAAAATGACTCAGCTGACAAGAAGCCCGATGATCGAATGTTTCCAAAAGATCAACGGGCATTATCGGACGACATCGCGTCCGTCACGGGCGGCGATTGGTTCAGTCTGAACTGAAGGTGTTTAAAAATAGCTGACCTCCTTTCGGTTCGGGAAAAAAAAATCAACCAGAACTGCGTTTATTCTGGTCAAATCGGACAAGCGGACGATCCCCGAGTAAAGTTGTTAAACATTTCTGACAGACAGCATCATCAGCTTGAGTTGTCTAAACATCATCGCAGCAACCCGGCTCACAGTGGGACGTTCGGTTGCGGAAAGGTGGCCAAAAGTGTTTCGTTGGATATTTACACAAAAAATCTTGTTTTTGCTCTTAAAATTCCTACAAAAAATTCAATTTCGAATTTTGACCAGTTTCTTCCGACCCATGCCCCCGAATTTTGCGGCCGTTTCGAGACACATAGACAGAGAGAGTTCTAGTTCGAGTTCATCACTCCCGGTAGGCAACAAAGACAGTTGGTTTGGATTACATTCTCGCTCTCTAAGGCTGTACGCACACGACAAATGGCAACTGTTCAATAATCCCGCCAGCCAGTCGGCCAGCCAAGTCATCCAACTGGGAAACGGAGAGCTATTTTCAGCATTGGTAACAGAGGTGCGTTTGTTCTGCGAGCAGTTTTCAGGTTGGATAAAAAAAATTAGGGGCCCAGATAGCCGTAGCGGTAAACGCGCAGCTATTCAGCATGACCATGCTGAGGGTCGTGGGTTCGAATCCCGCTGGTCGAGGATCTTTTCGTTAAGGATATTTTCTCGATTCCCAGGGTATAGAGTATCTTCGTACCTGCCACACGATATACACATGCAAAAATGGTCAATCGGCAAAGAAAGCTCTCAGTTAATAACTGTGTGGAAGTGCTCATAAGAACACTAATCTGAGAAGCATGCTTTGTCCCAGTTGGGACGTAATGCCAGAAAGAAGAAGAAGATAAAAAAATAATTCACAAACCGCCGCCCGCGATCACCGCGCGATCGGCTTGATTCGCGAATTCTATGTGCGTAATCTGCTCGCGGCGCTTTTGATGAGATTTTTTTCTGTGATCGCTGATTTCATTATCGTGCAATCAAAATTTGAACCGAGCAAGTGTCAGTAAACGTTAGGTTATCACAACCCATCATGACAGCTGCAGTACAATGCTAGTGTACCGAAAAATTTTGGTCCGTGGTACTGTCAAACTCAATGAAATCATGGAGTGCGCTCGAAATAGGGCGTAAATTGTAATTATGCTTGATGAAAATAAAAAAAGCTTAAATTTTTGTTTGAAATTTTTGATTTTGATGATATGACATTTTAAACCAGTGGTCATCAAACTACAACTCTCGGGAAGGTTTTGTACGGTCCTTGGGAAGATTTTGCACGGCCTGCTAGTGGGGTTTGAATAGTAATATGATGTGGTCCGCATGCTGTAAGCTCTTTATAGTTACCGATCCTTTGGTAGCAAGGTAAATTTGTCTGCGTTTCTCCATATTAGATACAGCAAACTCTCCATAACTTGATATTGAAGGAACCACCGAGTTACAGAACACAAAACCAGTGCAAACGCAATCCCTTAAGGGACAATCGAGGTAGTCATGTTAACCCACTTTCACTATGGTTCTCTAACTCGATATCGAGATATGGAATATTGAGTAAGGGACCGTATTCATGATTATCAATAATTTATGGCAAATTGTCTGTAGTTATCAGCTTGAAATCAGTCTGAGATCATATCCAGATTTTAACGAGCTCCAAAAATTAGCTCACGTTCCTGTAGACTTAGGTCGTTTAAATATTAAACGGTCCCATGGCAAACGTCATACTATTGGATCTACGGTGCGGATTATGAAATGATGAAGAAGGAAGTAACTACAATACAGAGCGATTTATTAACGATGCGAATAACACTGTTCGACAAAAAATTTTTTTTGGCTGGATCAGGGACGCGGTTATATGAGTCTTGAAGTGCAAGAAAAGTGTAGAAAGAGGCCGTTTTCAAATGATTTGCAGCACCCCTGGATTAGTTTTTGACAAAGTTTGAAAATTTTGCATTTTTCATCAAAAAAAAAGCATAATAAGCAAAATATCAATATATTTTCAAATTCAATTATTGAACCATTGAATTAGTCAAATCAATATTTTTAGCCCTAGATCGCTTCAGGGAAACGTGCACCATTTCAGAAGAATATTGGCATCATTTTTATATATGAATTTGGAATGTTAACGATCATTAAACAAGCATACGAGGATGTGCACCATATAAATACTACCTATTTTTCTATTCCACACATCTGGTTCATTATATAATAATTATTATAGGTTCAAGAAGACGCTTGATTATGATTTAATTTTTTGCTCCATTTTATAAAGCAATGAGCAATGCAATCCAGTAACATTTGAGTTCAACAAGGATACGACTACGGAAAATTGATATGTCTGTGATGTGATGTGATGTGAATATAGGGGCTGGTTGGTCTAATAAACTCTCAGCAGAAATACAAAATTTATATAGGTTGGACACTAACATATAAGTGGTCTTACATGCGCTAGTCGGTTTATCAGGAGACGACGTCTGTAAAAAAATGTGATAATATTGTTATTTGCGATTTCTAAATATTTCGATAGGTACTCATTAATAATTGTTTACTTATCGTGACATTCATTTTCCTCGTAATACCCCTAGGAAAATTACAGAATAACATAAAATAGCAACAAATAATTTAGTAATCATCATTATCACATTTTTCGCGAAAGCCGCTCAGGCAGGCATGAGCTCTTTTTGATTCAGTCTGTGCACAATACTAATCATTTGTGAAAATTGATTTAGTGGTAACATGCCTGCTTCTTACTTGTAAGATGAAACAATTTCTCATTTCCGATAATTTTTTATTTTTCGGTTCTAAATTTCACATGTTTTTTGGCAATTTTAATCAATCTTTCAGTTTTGAGATTTGGAATGAATTTCACAAATAATTGCGATACATTCAAAATGAGTAAAACACTTGTTTTTCTATGTCTTCTTGTTTAAAGAAAGAAAAATAGAAATTACGTGAAGTTTCGCAAAATTGTTTATCACAAATGTATGGATAAATTGTTTCTTCACTTAATTGAAAAGCATTTTTACTCGTTTCGAGGCTATGGGAATGGGGGCTCATAAATGGACACGTTTGTCCTTATATGGGAGACGAGTTTAAAATTAACCTTAATGGTCGACTTCTTTATGTTTCCAATATGCTTACAACTAAACCCATTTGAAGAAAACATCCCATTGAACAAGAAACTAACGCTTCATTTGAAAGTTTGATTAAAATTGCCGAAAAATATCTAAAATGTCGAACCAACAAAAAAAAAAGGGAAATGGTTTAACCAGAAATTGTATCATCTTACAAGTAAGAAGTAGGCATGTTACCACTAAATCAGTTTTCACAAATGATTAGTATTGTGCGCAAACTGAATCAAAAAGATCTCATGCCTGCCTGAGTGGCTGTCAAATGTTGTCACAAAAAATGTGGAAATGTTGATTACTGAATTATTGGTTGCTATTTTACGTTAGTCTGTAATTTCTAGGGATATTCTGATAACAAATGGACCTCACGATAGGTAATCTATTCTTAATGAGTACCTTTAAAAATCTTTGGAAATCGCAAATAACATTATTATGACATTTTTCACAGACTTTGCCATCGGCTCCTGATAAACCGACTAGCTCATGTAAGACCACTTACATGTCAGTGTCCAACCTAATTTTGTATTACTGCCAAGAGTTTATTAGACCAACCAGCCCATATAAACATAACAGACACATCAATATTCCGTATTCGTATCCTTGTTGAACTCAAATGTTACTGGATTGCATTGCTCTTGCTTTATAAAATGGAGCAAAAAATTAAAACCTAATCAAGCGTCTTCTTGTACCTATAAAAATTATTATATAATGAACCAGATGTGTGGAATAGAAAAATAAGTAGTATTTATATGGTGCACATCCTCATATGCTTGTTTAATGATCGTTAACATTCCAGATTCATATATAAAAATGATGCCAATATTCTTCTGAAATGGTGCACGTTTCCCTGAAGCGATCTAGGGCTAAAAAATATTGATTTGACTAATTCAATGGTTGAATAATTGAATTTGAAAATATATTGATATTTTGCTTATTACGCTTTTTTTGATGAAAAATGCAAAATTTTTAAACTTTGTCAAAAACTAATCCAGGGGTGCTGCAAATCATTTGAAAACGGCCTCTTTCTACACTTTTCTTGCACTTCAAGACCCATATAACCGCGTCCCTGATCCAGCCAAAAAAATTTTTTTGTCGAACAGTGTAAGTGAAGGTTACAATCGAAACTGAAGATGGTTGCGATTTTCTGTTGTCGCGCTCAGTAGTCAACAGTGTGCCCAGATTGGCTGGGCACCACAGTACTCCCCCTTCCTAGATAAATTCTCACTGAATCCGGAATCTAACGTGATGTCCACTTCTGGTTATTCGATCGGATGTTCTAGGATCGAATGATGGATCAGGTTCCTTAGCGAAGTAGGCTGGTTTAACTCTATCGACTGATACTGTTACAGGTTTACTCCTGATGATGATGGTCAATGTCTTATTGTTTCTTGAGATTACCTCGTATGGTCCAGTGAAAGGTGCTTCCAATGCAGCTCGTACTTTGTCGGTTTTTAGAAACACGTGTGTGCACGTCGTTATATCTTTTGGTATGTACACGTGTCGATGCTTGTCGTTATTAGAAGCTGGACGCGGTTGCAGTGAATTCATTTTCTCTCTAAGATTTTGTACGAATGAATCTGTAGAGCCACTAAGTGAAGGTTTTTCCATCATAGCTCCTGGAATACGTATTGTCGTACCGTAAAGCATTTCTGATGCGGATGATCCTCCTCGAATTGCACTTCTTAAACCGAGCAATACTAATGGCAAAGCATCGGTCCAACTTGACTTGTAGGATTCCAAAGCGGTTTTGAGCGGCCTGTGCCAACATTCGATCATTCCATTGGCTTGTGGGTGGTAGGGAGTAGTGCGTAGTCGTTCTATGCCTAACAGAATAGAAAGTTCCTTTATCAAGTGCGATTCAAATTGTCTACCCTGGTCTGATGTTATTTTCATTGGCGATCCGAACCTTGCCACCCACACTTCAACAAAAACTCTTGCGACAGTTTCTGCTGTCGCGTCGGGTATAGCCACTGCCTCAGGCCATCTGCTGAAGCGGTCTATCATAGTCAAGATGTAGCGCATTCCTTTACATATCGGTAAGGGTCCTACTATGTCGATATGAACATGTTCGAATCGTTCGTCTGGTATTTCGTTTTTTTGTGGCTGAGAACGTGTGTGTCTCGAAACCTTGTTCATTTGACACTCGATGCATGCTCGAGTCCTATTCGCGACGTCTTTTTTAATACCAGGCCAAACGTATTGTTGCAAAATTTGTGCTTGGGTGGCTTTTACTCCTGAGTGTGCCATGTGGTGAACCTGATCGAATATGAATTTCCGATAATAGTGAGGGATGCAAATACGTACCTTACCTCCTTGTTGCTGACAAAGTAATCGCACTCCTAGTCGAGAGCTTTCGAACCTCTTAATGTCGGGATTACTTTTTTGCCAGTTTTGTAGCTGTTCGTCGTTTTCCTGTTCCCTGACAAAATCCATGTGATCAATTGTAGATGGTAAACAAATTGCTTCAATTCGGGAAAGAATGTCGGCAGGAATGTTTTCTGCACCGGCGATATGGACCAGGTCTGTCGTATATTCGCTTATGAAATTAAGCAATCGTTGTTGTCGCGGAGTTGGTTTGTTCACATCTTGCTTGAAAGCGAACGTTAGTGGCTTATGGTCTGTGAAGATTACAGGATTGCGCCCCTCGATGATATCCTTGAAATGTTTCACACCAAGATAGACGGCGAGAAGTTCTCTATCATACAGTGACCCCACGCAGTTGAATCACCCACAATTTATGAATCAGCTGATTTCAAAAGACAAAATTATTATCAAACTTGTCACAAAACATCACAGAATTATTTTTACACATAGTTTCTTATCAGTAAAAATAATTCTGTGATATTTTGTGACAAGTTTGATAATAATTTTGTCTTTTGAAATCAGCTGATTCATAAATTGTGGGTGATTCAACTGCGTGGGGTGACTGTACGTTGAGTAACGTCTTTCACGGTCGCTGAATTTAACCGAGAAATATCCCAATGGTTTCCATGTATCGTCTGATCGTTGTTGTAATACAGCTCCTGCAGCCAAATCGGATGCGTCGACCATAAGTGACAGCTGAGCGTCCGGATCGTAATAATCCAACGTTGTGGCTTCAATTAGGCATCGTTTGCATTCGCGAAAAGCAGTTTCAGCTTCAGTATTCCAGTTGATCAGCGTTTTGTCGTTCTTTTTATTGGACGGTATTAATTTACGTAATGGTATTTCTGCTTCGGCAGCGTGTGGTAGAAAACGTCGATAATAATTTACTAACGCTAGGAAACGCCGCAGTTGTTGTACTGTATTCGGTTTCGGGTACTCTGCAACGGCATTGACCTTTTCGGGAACCGTTCTGCATCCATCGGTGGTGATTAATTGTCCTACGAATCGTACTTCTCTTTTTCCCAGCTGGCATTTGTCGGCATTAATTTGAAGACCGTTCTCTCTTAGCCTTTCGAAAACCGACCGAAGATGATTTCGGTGCTTCTCTTCAGATGACGATGCGATAAGAAGATCATCTAGATACCCAATCACGAAAGGCATATCAAAAAATATATTATTGATAAATCTTTGAAATGTCTGGCCAGAGTTTTTCAATCCAGGAGGCATTACTAGAAATTCAAATAAACCCAGTGGCGTTATGATAGCTGTTTTCTCGACATCGTTTTCGTGCATGGGTATTTGATAGTAAGCCCGTTCCAAATCAACCACAGAAAACACAGTCTTACCTCGTAATGTTTGACAAATGTCGTAGATATGGGGCAGAGGATAACGATCAGCAACGGTGGAATCATTAAGGCGCTTGTAATATCCCACAAGCCTGTATTTCACATCGCCGTTTTGGAGTGTTTTTTGAGCAAGGTGCACAGGACTAGAATAAGGACTTTTGGAGGGCTGGATATACCCAAGCTCGAGGAACAATTTCAACTCTTTTCGAAGTGCTTCGAGTTTACGAGGTGGAAGTCTGCGAAACTTGGAGTGACATGGAGGGCCTTCTGTTTTAATGGTATGTTTAACACCATGCCTGACTTCTTGCTTGGGAAGGCGCGGTCTAGTGACGTCAGAGAACTCACTTAATAGGCCACCGTAGTCGCTACTGCAGGAAAAAGTTTTTAATCCAAAAAATCCTTCATTTATCGAATTGATTTGACCGTATGCTTTGATGTTAGTCATTTTGTCGATCAAACACTCGTCTCGTAGGTCAACCATCAAGTTATAATGTTTAAGGAAATCCGCCCCAAGGATTGGAGAAGTAACGTCCGCCAATATGAAACGCCACGGAAAGTTTCGTCGTAGACCAAATGTTGGCTTGCATATTTCAGTGCCGTATGTAGCAATTCGGGAACCATTGGCGGCATACAAACTCATTCCAGGTATTGGTTTTAGCTTTCTGCACGGCAAAATCGATAGGTCGGCACCGGTGTCGATCAGGAATTTGTAATTTGTTGCTGGATCGTGAATGATTAGACGGGATTGTCGAACCTCGCTGCTTTCGCCCGTCGTCGACTGCAGCTGCCCTAGTTTTTTTGTTTGAACTGACAGGGCGCTCGACAGTTCTTCGCGTCGGCGCCAAAACGCCTGTGGTAGAAACAATACGGATGTTGTTCAAGCGAGCCACTTCGAGTACGTCGTTGCCTGCTGAAACTTCTGTTACGTGATCTTCCTCGCTCTTGACGAAATGCAGCAATTTCAAGGGACAGGTCAGAAATTTGTTTGCGCAATCCCTCCAAGTCAAAGTCCTTGCTGTTGTCCCATGTAAGTCCTGCAGATGATACATTACGGGTTCTAGTTATATCGGAAAGCTTATCAGCCTGTTCGGCGAGTTGCGGCAACTGAAGAGTAGCTTCTGAAACTTTGAGAACAGCTTGCGTAGTTTCGGGGAGTTGCTGCATCCACAAGGATTTAATGATTTTTTCGTCTGTTATTACGTCTCTCGCCAGTTCTCGCATCTCACGTAGAAGCTGAGAAGGTTTCCGGTCACCCAGTTCACATCCGCGAAGTAGCTGCTGCATGCGGTTTTGTTCACTTGAACTGTATTCTCCGATGATCCTGTCTTTGATTGCAGAGTACTTTCCGTCCGCTGGTGGGTCCCGTATGATGTCCGAACAACATGCAAGTATCTCTGAGTCGATAGCTGCTAATACGTGGTAGTAACGAGTATCCTCTCTGATGATTTGACTCAGTGTAAACTGCGCTTCAAGTTGTGCAAACCAGAGAGTCGGATCACGTTTCCAAAACGGTCCGATTTTTATACCGATTTTGTTCACTGCACCGTCAGGAACGTTGTTTACAGCGGCACTACTGTTGCCAGTGGCAGGATTGGTTGCAGCGGCTGCTCTTGCTGCCTGCAGTTGCTCGTGTAAATGAGCGATCTCGTCCTTCAAACGCTGTTCCTCCGCCATTTTGAAATTGCTTTGTGGGCGCCTTGGCGAATTTTCGATGTGTAGATAGTAATTGAAACGGAGATTTGTTAATCAATGTCTGCAGTCCAGTTAGATCACGTCGGGGTCACCACTACGGTGCGGATTATGAAATGATGAAGAAGGAAGTAACTACAATACAGAGCGATTTATTAACGATGCGAATAAGTGAAGGTTACAATCGAAACTGAAGATGGTTGCGATTTTCTGTTGTCGCGCTCAGTAGTCAACAGTGTGCCCAGATTGGCTGGGCACCACAGATCCCTATCAGAAAGTGAACTAAATGTTGGCAATCATTTCAAGGATAATTTCTTAAGAATATTCTGATGGAACTTCTCGAGAAATTAGTTTTTTTTATCATTAGTGAGGGCTTAACAATCTTTTAATTTTTCACCTCTAGAGAAATAATCACTTATCTTTCATTGTCCATCTGTTGTTTTTACTCGCTTCAACATTTAATTGTTTTTCCTTCCTTAGCACAAAGCTTCCTATAGGAACTAGGCAAAACATTTTTATATTTTCCAATCACAACAGAAACTGAAGAAAAGAGGTAAATTGTAGCTTTGAAAATTTGCATAATACTGACACGTACAGCTGATGATTCCTAAAAATCCATTAAGAATTCCTCAATCAATTTTCAGAGTAATGCAAAAATTTCGTCCAAGATTTAAATTCAGTTAAAACTTACGTCACGAATTAAACCATAAGACATCTTTGACAATGTTCTTAAAAATACCATCAATATTTTCACGTTCAACTTCTACAGGTCTAAACACAATAATTAAAAAAAGTCCCTCCAAAAAAGTATGTTTGGAATTTCTGTAGGGTAAAAATTTGTTTCTACATCAATCTGTTCACCATTTTATCATGAAACTTCGGAGTTTATGAAAAATATTTCCTAAGATGATGAGAACAAATATTGTTAATAAAAAAACCATCCGTTTTATTGCCAATCAGAAAAGGTGAAGAAAAAGAATAAAAATTCTTGTAGTAAATCCAACAAAACCCACATAAGCTTTTCTGTCAGGTATATATTCAGGAATTTCCGACAAAACGTTTCAGAAATTCTAGGGTGAGTTCTTGAATGTTTCGACAGGAAATTAGTAAATATATGTTTTACTAGAAAGCTAATATAAATTGGATGTGGATATTTAGTGATTCGTAAAGTTATTTTACAAAGAAATCTCAAAAGAAAAATCCGTATTCCTGTAGTAACTTTTGAACCAAAAATGGAGAATTGATGGATTTTTTAGCACCTGAAAGAATACCTGATGGAATTTCTGAAATTTTTTTTAACGAGCTCAGAAGTGAATAGCAAAATCCTGTAGAGAATCTTCTTTGATTTTTTTTCAATGTCCAAAAGAATTGCTAGTGCTATTGAAATAAAAAATCTGGAAAATATTTGGATCAATTTCTATTGAATTTTTCGGAAAAAAAAAACTCTAAGACGACAACCTAGGAGAAACAATAATATAATTCTCTGAAGAAATCGTTGAGCAAATTGCTATGGAAGTATTTTAGCGGAAGAGTTTTTGAATGAACAATAGAAAGTATTCTGCAATTACCTTAAAAAAATCGATTTATTTATTTTTCTTACGTTGGCATTATTAAAGAAACTTCAAAGTTTTATTTTCGAGAGCGTTTTGAAGGAGTGTTGCTCCTCACACTTCTCACAAATCAATAAATTGATTTTTAGAGAAATCTAAAGAGAATTCTGTGATAACATACATATGGATTCACGAACAACTCCTCTAAGAAATTGCTAAGAACATTTTCACAATTGAATTGCCTAAGAAAATTGTATGGAATCCTTAAAATAATTCAATAGGAAGTCCTGGATAATTTGCGTTACAATTTTTAAAGATATATTTTCTGAAAGATCTTTAGCAAATCTGAAGCTGAAGAGAAACTTTAGAAATAATCTAAAATTAAAAATTGGAAAAACTGTTGCTGAACTGTCTGAAAAATTTGTGTATAGAATTCTTGCTTGGTGAACTTTAGTTTCAATGAGACTCTTAGAGTAGCTTGTAATGTATCTTGGAGAAATCCTCAGTTATTCTATAAAATCCTAAACAAATTATCAAAAAACAATTGGATGATATCTTAAACTAACAATTGATACTTGTATGCAATAAAAACGTAGAAGACCTTCCTGAAGAAATGTTTACAATAATCTCAACTCAGAATAGCCTAGAAATACTGCAAGAACAAAAATTTATTATTGACTACTAATCCCAGGAATGATTTTCTGTGGGACTCCCAGGAGGAACTAAATAAACAATGGTAAATGAGTTTATGGCGAAAGCACTAAAAAAGTACGGAAATAATTATGGAATTCTCAGAGAAATTTCTTAAAACCACATGATTGAATACCTGAAAGTTCATGAAGAAGTTTTCACTGTATTAGACAAAACATAAAGAGTTTCCGTAGTGAAAATTTGAATTTACAAATATTGCTGATATGCAGATACAAATCTATACAAACTACCAAATTTGTGAAAATCGTGATTACGATCGACATTACTTCTGTAAAACAAGAATTTGATAGGCCCCCCCTAGGCCCCCTCCAGGAAAAAACCCTAGCTACGCCAATGAACATAGTCATGCTTAAGGTGTCTGGGTTCAATTAGATAGGATCATTGCGTAATAGAAATTTCCTTAACTTCCATGGGCATAGCGGATCATCGTATCTTCCACACGATATATGACGATAATATGACAATTTTTTGCATAGAAAGCTATTTGTTAATAACAGTGAAAGTGCTCATAAGAACACTAATCAGAAAAGCAAAGTCTATCCCAGTGGAGAAGTTAGTTCGACAAGAAGAAGAAGAAACTCTTATGTTTGATGGCATTCAGAATATGACCAATCATCTAATGAGAGGTATGATTAAATGTCCTAAACATACCACTACGATACGTTACATATACGTTTCCTGAGCATCATTTGAAAATAACCTGTGTGTAATAATAAACATAAACTGGAGAAATTCGATGCAGAAAGCATTATGATTAATTTTACATTATTTTTTTCGCAAATCAAACCCAATATTGAGAACAACGCATTAGTCCTTATTAAATTTTATCACTTCTTGGACCTGGTTTAGTGACTAAAACCAGTGCTGTTGAATGCAAAAATTGAAGATTTCTTCTAATGCTTATGAATCTCAACTTATAATAAGAAGATTTTCAATTGCTGTTGGAAGAAATTTGTTTTAATCTTATTGATTTTGCAGAATTCTGGTCAAAGTGGTATTCAAGTTCTACGGTTCAGATAGATAGATTTATGAGAAAACCACTATTTTTCCTAACATTTCATCTAATCGCAAATTCTCCATTTCAAATTCATAATCCATTCAGTTCCTGAAACTGTTGCCAAACCCTAAACGATCATAAAAACTTGTTTACCGAGCAGTTATCAAATCGATACCGTCCACCCAGTGCCGTAGCGTGCGGTTGGCCAGGTTGGCACCCGCCAAGGGCGCCAGCCTAAAGGGGGCGCCAAAATGCGTGAATCACTCGGTAAAATTCTCAAAGGTGCATATTAGATTAGGGCTTATCATTAGTAACAATTCAAAAAAAAAATAGGACATAATAAAGAAACATTCAAAACAGGTTTTGAAAGGCTTTAACAAAATATGCAATAAGTATTTCAAAAGATATTGTTCATTCCTATATATATTTTTAAAGTTTGAAGTTCAAATAAACACACATAAATTTAGTTTGTTAATGAGAAGAAACAAATTTTTGTATCATTCAGATTTGTATGTATGCTAAAAGTTAGACTGTATGTTTCGATCACTCGTTTTTCTTTAGTAAAATTACAAGAAATATTCTCACAGAATACTGAACATGAATCTAAGATTATCCTGAGTGGGATCCACGGAATTATGGGCAGATTTTCAACAGAAAATTGGGCAAGATTCTCACAGAAACATTTACAAGATTCTAAACAGCAGGCTCTTGCTTTATCTTGATCGGTCTTTCACATAATTCTAGGCGTCATTCTGATATAATGTTGCGTAATTTTTTCATAACTCTAATCAGTTTGTGAACTGCTCTATACCTAGACGAAAATTCTCACACCAGACAAAATTCTAGAATTTGTAATATATTTTTAACTAGTGTTCCCAGCAAACTTCGTCTTGCCATCAAGTAGTCTGTTGAAAAAACGCTATGGATCGTCCCATACAAAATGACAGTTCCGTGCACTCTCGTTTTTTCAACGTTTCCGGTGAATATCCTGGGATTTTTATACACACAAACTCGTTGGAACCCTTGACGAACAAAACGGAGAAAAAATCATTCAAGTCCGTTGACCCGTTCGTGAGCCATTTCGTGACATACAAACACCATTTCATTTTAATTTGTATAGAAATATGTCCTACACTAGCTGAAACTCGTTTGGTTTGAAAAAAATGCGGTGGAAAAGTTGAATGTAACTATTTAGACTTCTTCATTAACATTATTGTTAATATTTGATCTCCTTTCAAGAAGTTTGCATGATTGACATTTTCCATGTTCACCTTCTCTTCCACCGTAAAGGTTCGGAAAAAACTTCCATTTTTCAATATCTCACTGTGAAGAATGCTTTCAATTTGAATGGTAATAGCAATTCCTTGAAAGTAAATTGAAAACTCTTCGATATATTTGAAATATTTTTTTTATTGATTTACAAACAGCAGTTTTGCAATAAAGCTTTAATATCTTGAATAAATCTACGCAAAATTTCAAATAAAAATATTTCCTTTTAAATCCCAGAGAATTTTTTATCCTTTCTCTATGAATTTCCTGAAAAATGATATTTCTATAAATGTCCAAAGAATCTAAACCATCCTATCATATCTCAGAAAATATAACAATTTTTCCTTTACAATTACTATTATGAGGTTGGTCTTTATTTAAGAATCATAATTGTGTAAAGGATTGCTATTGCTTTCGAGTTGTATTTCTGGCATTAGCTCTAAAATTCTTTCCAGTTATTCAGAGCGAAAAGTTTTAAAACTCTGCTTGAAAGTAAATGGTCTGACATGTACAGGAGAATTTCTTTAAAAATTTGCATTTCACCAAAATTTACAAATTTTGTTTGAAACATCTAGTAGAAACTGTACATTTGTTTTTAGCTAAATAAACTCTATATTTCTTCGGAATTTGTCAATGCATCTTTCAGATATTATTCAAAAGTACTCAGAAAATTTTCATAAAAAAATTAAAAAAATACTCATTTTTCTTGCAGGAGATTTAGTCAATAATTTAATATGTTCTGATTTCAAGGAAATAATATAACGATTTTCATAAAAATTCTCGTAGAAATCGCTCAGAATTTATTTTTTTATTTTTTGCTGAGCTTTGATTAAGGGGCGCTGAAATGGAGGTTCGCCAAGGGCGCCATGAAGCCACGCTACGGCTCTGCGTCCACCGGTCGCCCAACTGGACCGTATCGATATGAATCCCAAATCAACCCTAATCAGATGCTTATCGTTCAGGCAGTAATTGGACCCTAATGGCACGCAACTCGATATGATTTCTCAAGTAGTTTTATGTTAGTTTTTTTTTCTCGTTCGTTCCTCGGCACTCAGTAGGCCATGTGGCGGCGAACCGAACACCGGATACATTAGTGCCAAATGGACATGGCGCAGCAAATCTCCAATGGCAACAGAGAATGCTAACCTAACATCGTCACCATTGGCTACGGCGCCGCCATTCTATGATTTATGTCGCTTGTCATGTTGCTCCCCCCCAGTCTCGATTTACGACGGCGTCGAAGGAAGGGCGGTACCATTGGGGCGATGTTTCATTTCCAAAAGGGCTCCAATTATCGAATCGGAGATGGTTATCTGGACGCTTCCTGAATAGGTAATTGTTTAATGTGCCGCGGCGCGACTTGGCGTTTCGGGCGCTCGCACAATCGAGGACACGTCCCCTGGTCGGTTCAAGGTTTCTTCCATTATTGGTCGCAATTGATTACGACAGTTGAATGCGGGGGATGGCAATTTTGAATATAATAAAAAAACGAGAAAGTCATTCTAATGAGTGATATAACTGTCGTTCTACGTATAATTGTCCCATGTTTCAAAATATGCAAACGCAAAAAACGCTTTCAAAGATTTCAACATATTTATGTCTTGGGTAACGTGTGTGATAAGTTTGGACAATTTATTTGCAATAACGGTATGAAGAACAGGTTGTTCATTTGAGTCAAAAGTTGGTGTTATCTCAAAAACATAAATTTGTCTAGGTTAGTAGGTAGGTAGTAGATTTCTATCGGAAAATATGTTTACTTCATACATCATATAAAGCAAAATCGAAAAAATTGCTCTAAAAAGCTCAATTATTGGAATAAGTTCAGTTTTAGAAATTCACTTTTTATAATCAACTTTTTGAACGCTGTCAAATACAGCGGAATTTATACAGAGTACCTTTTTTTGCTCACGTTGCTTCATAAATATGTATAGATTGGGGAGTGTGGACTAGAATATTTGAGTAGTTCAAATTGAACAAAATACTTTCTCGAAAATCACAGGAAATCACATTCAAAGTGCACTCTTAAAATGCTTCACACAAAGCATCATCAATTCGCAGCCGTTTGTAAGCTTTTCTGGTCTTTATATGAAATATATTTGAGAAAAGTTGTTAAAAATTTCTGATTTTTTTCGATATTTTCGAGATTGTTATAAATATTTGTGACTACTTTTCGATAGACTCCTTAAAGTATTTTGACCGATGAAGTTGTGCTCGAATTGTCGCTGCTAATATTCGAATCGATGCCGTCTCTTGTATCGATTCCTTCCTTCGAACACCACAATGTGTTACTCCGTATTTCAGAGATAGCAAGTTGGCTGATAGTCATGTTTTTTTTGTTTAGGGACACCTAAACGGAGAGGGATTCCTCTCAAAATAAATAATTCACGCATTACATAATTTGAGAAACTCTGCTATACATCACGAGCAGGTGGAAAAAGCTGAACAATATCATAATTTGTTGTTCAATCTAAAGTAACTACTGACGATCATAATCAGCTAATGGTTTGTTTGAGATACGAGATAAATGATCAAAATCAATATGCAGAAGTATTGAATCACCTCCTGTTAAGATATTATAAGATCAAACCAATATCGGACAAATTTATTGATTGATCAACAAAACAATATCAAAATACGATCTGACGGATGGCGAAGAATAAAAAACAAAAAATCGACAATCAGCATCGAACACTCGACCTTCAGAACTATACAGAGATGTTGACTTTTTGGTTATGCCTCACAGGGCTGTCCAACGTACGTCCCGCGGTCCGCAACCGGCCAGCGTCTTCATTTTATGCGGACCGCGAAGAGATCGAAGATTCTACTCTTATTTGGCCTGTTGACTTTTTTTAGCACCTTCAAATTAAAACCAAGAAGACTGTTTAGTTTGTACTCTTAAGCTAACATTATAGCTTGATAATTAATTGATTCTTTTTGTCGAATCTTTTTGAATGCTTATTTTAATAAATATTCAAAGCTCTATTTTCAAATTTTAGAAATGCCTGTATGTTTTGCAGCGCTTTTAAATTTTACACATATATCAGACTTGAGAAGATCGATTTCAGATCCATTGTAAAAAAAAAAGTTTATAAGAGTAATTTGTTAGGGTTACAACAAAAAAAAAATCTTCTAGGACTTCCTCCAAAATTTAGTAAATTAATCCCGGAGAAATCATAATCCAATGGCAAAATTGTCAGAAATAATTTCACTGAATCATCGGGCAAATATTCTCACAGAATTTCATTTCGAAACCGCTGGCGAAAAATCTTTACAGCCGTCGGTCTACAGTGGATGTGTCCGTCGCAGGCATCGGATCATCTACACAGAAAATTAGTAATGCCATTATTGCAACCATCGAGTCGGGAGATCGAACGACCACGATGAAACTGCAATTCGTGGTGCTGAGGCAGCCATTGTCGGAGCTGCCAACAACGCCGATAGACATTTCGGCGTGAGAATTTCCCAATGTCAAGTTGGCAGATCCCCAGTTCAGTGTTCCCGGATGTGTTGATCTCGTTATCGGTGGTGAAACATACTGGGAATTACATATAGTACGGGACATTTTTCTGGGCAAAGGTCTTCTCGCTCGGCTACCTGCATTCCACGGTTCTGCTATCTTTCTACTTCCGGCCGATGATCGACTGGAATCCGCTCTACGCAAATTCTGGGACATGGAAAGCATTCTATTAAACCCAGTTCGATCCACCGAAGAAAGTCGTTGTGAAGAGCTGTACGCTGCAACGACTGCGCGCGATGCAACTGGACGATACGCAATGCGCCTGCCATGGGCTGGAGACCCTGAAAAGGTTTTGGGAGAATGCAGATCAATAGCCGATCGTCGCTTTTTCAGCCTGGAACGCCGACTTGCAAGAGATCCTGCAACCAGGGACTCATACAATCGATTCATGGAAGTGTATCTGCACCTGGGCCACATGAAGAAGGTGCCGGAGCCTGTGGATGATAGTGTTCCACACTGCTACATTCCAAATCACGTCGTTTTCAAGGAATCCAACACGACCTTGAAGGTCCGGGTAGTCTTTGACGCGTCGTGCAAGACCTCGTCCGGCTATTCTTTGAACGACACGCTTCTTATAGAACCGGTTGTCCAGCAAGATTTCGACTCCATTTTCTTGAGCAGACGTCAAAAACATGTACAGGCAAGTGTTTCACCATTTCGATTATCTTCCATTCCTCCATTACTCAGATTTTTGATCCTCTGGGCTTGCTAGGTCCAGTCATCGCAAAGTCAAAATTGTTTATCCAGTGCCTGTCGGCGTTGAAGTAGGACGGTGCCAGAGAAACTTCAATACGAATGGACAGTTCCGCACTACGTTACCCATGCTCTCTGAAGTTCGAGTTCCTCGTTAGGTGCTCTCTCCCGGCTGTGACAGTATTCAGCCTAATTTCTTCACCGACGCCTCGTCTATTGTGTACGGAGCCTGTTGTTTTGTCCGCAAAGTTTCGGCGGAAAGAACTCGAGTGCGCCTGTTGACATCAAAGTCAAAGGTAGCCTCGCTGTCTACACACCATTCCGTAGCCCGACTAGAACTCTGCACCACGCATCTGGCAACGCAACTCTTTAAGAAGGTTAAAGCATCGTTAAAAATCAACAGCATCGCCTGATTTCGGTGACTCCAGTACCGTGCTACAGTGGTTGGCTCCTCACCAACCTGGTGTCTAAGGTCCAGAACACTACGCGCACCGACCACTGGAGGCATATCGCAGGCTCCAAAAATCCTGTTGATGATATCTCCCGCGATCTCAACAAAACAGACATCCTAGATTGTTTCCGTTGGTGGAAAGGCCCATCTTGATTATTTTGCTTTTGTGCTGGCTTGTTCTCTCGATACTCCCGCTACAACAAGTTACGCCGAGTGGTGGCGTTCTGCAGTCGTTATCTACATCGTTTGAAGGAGCGTGCACAGCTGCGCCAGTCCAAGTTGGACATCGCTACATTAGCATCCGATCAAAATTACCACTAGTCCCACCACTTACAACCACCGAGCTCCAACACTCTGAACATCTACTCTGCCGTTTAAGACAGCGTGAAATATTCACTGAAGAGATATCGGATCTATAAAATGGCGAACGTGTCGCTAAGTCGTCCACACTCAAGTGGCTGAAACCATCGGCATTCTTCGTGTCGGCGTCTTCTGCGTAACGCCGCACTATCCTTCGACAATAAGCACCCTATCGTTCTGTCCGCCAAACATCCACTGTCTGCTCTGCTGACTAGCAGTTTCTACGTAAGCCCCAACTTCTACGGCCCCAACTCCTGCTAGCCAATCTCCGCCAGAAATTCTGGATCCTTGGAGGCAGAAATCTTGTAAAGTCCGTCTTCCACCAATGCCACACTTGTTTCCGATCCAAGTCCACACTAATCCAGCAGAGGACAGATCTGCCGGTCTCGCGAGTTTCGCCAACGCGTCCGTTTTCCGTGTGCGGGGTTGGCTAATGTGGACCATTCTATGTGAAGTTTATCAGTTCGAAACAGAGGTCCAACAATAGTATATGTGACCATATTCGTCTGCTTCTCATCCAAGGCTGTCTACATTGAATTAGTGAGCGACTTGTCAACTCCTGCGTTCCTAACTGCACTTCGTCGTCTCGTCGCCCACCGTGCAAGGATCGTCGAACTCCATTCTGGCAACGCCACTACCTTCAAAGGTGCTTCACATGCGCTCAACAGAATCTACCGCATACCGAAGATTGAACCGCCGATCGTCGGCGAATCTTTGACTGGTGTTCTGGAAACGAAACATTGTGGAAATTCATTCCATCTAGGGCACCTCTAAAGGCCTCCGGGAGGCCGCCGTCAAGTTGGCGAGAACACATCTTCTGAAGGTCGACGGTAACGTCAATCTAGCCTACGAGGATTTGTTAACCTTGTTTGCGCAAGCCGAGATGTGCCTCAACTCTCGGCCTCTAATGTCGATACCTGATGATCTCACCGATTTCGACGCCAGGACATTTCCTTGTCGGTAGTAATCTTGAACCTTATTTGAAGGAGACCGCCGAAAACCGACTGGATCACTGAGGTTTAACCCAGAACCGTCTGCAGAAGATATGATCCAGTTGGTATCTAGAGTATCTGCAGCAACTACAATCTCGTGCAACTACAGGCTGCAACCCGCCGTTCGCCATCGTCATGATAAAGGAGCAAACTGACCGCTGGGGAAAATTGTGACGCTCTATCCCGGGAAAGACGTTGTCATCCGTGCGGTCCTCAGGACAGCAAGTGCCAGCGAAGTGGTGCGTCCTGTGGCCTGGATTGCACTTCTTCCGTCGCCGAGATCGCCAAAATAGAAACCAGATAAAACAACCCTTACTAGGAGATCTTGCTCGGTGCGCATATGTGTTCCTGCAAAGGTAATTGCAGGTGCAGTAATATACCGGTTTTTTTCTTTGTTTCCGGTAAACGATGATGAACTTTCAACTGGCTTCTCTGCATCCGAAGCAAGAATTGGAATGAACTGAAGTCCCGTGTCAACGCAGTGAAGTCTTCGTCAACGGCAACGATAACAACCCAGTCGTTCTTCCTGAGAAAGTGAAATACGCTGTTATAAATGATTAGATCTGCATATAATTGAGCGATTTGTAACATTCCTATTTTAAGATGACCGGAATGTTGGAGTTATTATTGTATATAGTTTAGATGATTTTAAATATTAAATCAATTGAATTCAAGTTCAAAATGATACGAACAACTCGCATTTCATATGAGTTGTTACGCATGGCGGGAATGAGAGAATTTCTCGCACTAATGACGATGGCCAACGGACCACTCCATAGACCAGATAATCACCAAAAATTGTAAATACTCTGAGTAGCAAAATGTACGTTGAAGTAGAAGCTACGTTCGCTCTTCGTCTCTGTGGTCGGTGGTTGACATTGATTTTATCTCCGGAGCCTGTGTAATCGTTTTCAGTCGAGAAAACGACAAGGTACTTAGAAAATGTCTGTGGTTGGTGGCCTTTGTTCCGCGTGTTAGTGTTTCCATGTGCTAGTCTAGGACTAGCGAAGTAAGTCCTTCGAGACTCGGCAAGGCGATTATCGCCAACTCAATACCTAGTTTGACAGAATCTTAAACGAATTTATTATAGAGTTATGAGCAAGTGTCATTTGAAATTGTGGACATCATTCGAAAAGATTTCATGGTAGGAGTTCAAAATGAACAGTGAGCGAGATTCTGAAGGAATCCTAGACAATTTTTTTGTGAAATGCTGCGCAGAATTTTCACTAAATTTTATCCAAGATTTTCTCAAAATCTTGATCAGGACCTGCACACATTTCTGGTCATGGTTTTCACACAATCTTATGCAGAATCTCGAATAATATAAGGTGGAAATAGCTGAATACTGAATGATTCTTATAAACGGTTGGGTATTATTCTCGCAGGGTTCAAAATTGTGGGTTAGATTCTCCAAAATATCTTGGGTAAGATTATTGCAAAATATCTTACAATATCCGGCAAGATGCTTAGCAGCAATTATCAGTTTTTTTTTTGACAAAAGAGATTTGTTTGCTTTGTAGATTCTTGTCAGATTTCATGCACACTAAAGAAAAACTAATATGTGCTAATATTACAAACATAACGTAAAACATGAAATTACGTAAATTTAGTAGTACAACCACGTCATTTTTGTAAAATTACGTCCAATATGACCCCACAAGTAAATATTTTCAGATGTCGAGCTATCAAATTTAGTTGTACTAAATTTTCGAACATCTTTCCAATATCAGATCGAGTATAAGCTGCAATGAGTGTGACTGTTTTGCCATGTACCCTAGGAATTACAGTGAATTCTTTTGGAACTTTCGAAATGTTTCAAGTATCCCTGTGGATTTCGTAGGAAACACTTTCAAATTTCGAACATTAAAGCGAGCATTAAATGCCAAGAATAATTCAACAAAAACTTAAAAAAAATTACAAGGGGTAGGTACGAGTTTAATTTTGTATCCCATCTATTTTCGTCATATCAAAAATGTTACTCTGGCTTAGTGAGTTTTTTCTTTTTCTAGTGTACACACTCCAAAAAGAAAAAAAAACGTGAACAAATTACCGTCACGTTTTCTTAAACTTCTTTTCATTCATCTAAACACGATCTATTTTACGGTGTATCTTTGCTTACTCGCTAGATCAATGTCAATCACATTTAAAGCAAACAAAACACTATTCCTTCATTACTGTCAGTGATGGAAAGTGGCAAACGCTTCATCTGAACTGGAACAAAAACAAAACCAAACGCTCCCGAGCGTCAGAGCGCTGGCTTACTAGCATCTGTCGACTCCCGAGTAACTGAAGCAAAAAGTGATTCGCGAACGTGTTCGGAGCTGCTCAGAGTCATATTGTACTTTTGGGAAAAAAGCTGCTTACCCTCCGAGATTTATGGTTTTCAAGGGCTTTTGACTACAAACTAGTAGTTTACTATCGATATGATGGTTATACAATTAATTTGTCTGTCAAAACCATAATAAATCACACCTTGCTCGGTTACTCGCGAGTAAACGCTCGCGAGCTTGTTGCTACTTCTTTTGACATGTTCTCCCGAGCAGACGGGTGCGGGCTTACTCACACCTAGCCAGATCCCGAGTCTGTGATGTTTGTTATGCGTTGGTATACACTCGTGAGCTGCTTCGTGATGCGAACTTTTCCAGCACTGATTACTGTGAAGATACTCAACATACTAGACGTAGAACATGCTGTGTTTGTCATGGGATGTAAAGGTAACGGGAGGAATATATCTACAAAACGATTTTCCAAAGTAACAGACTATTAAAAACTGCTTGTTCAAAAATTGTCATTGGCATAGTAAGCTCTCAGTTAATAACTGTGAAAGTGCTCATAAGAACACTAAGCTGAGAAGCAGGCTCTGTCCCAGTGGGGACGTAACGCCAGAAAGAAGAAGAAGAAGAAGAAGAAGTGTAAATGCGTAGATATACAGTAGTGGGACATGCGTGAAAATTCAACAATGGGACAAAATGACTTTGTGTGCTTTTCATACAGTTTCCAAACTAAGTTTATTTTTTGAAATATTTTCTATATGTAAAATAAATTATTTGGTGGGAAAAAGTCAAAACTGATAAAACAAGTAACATTGGACAATTTTGCGTATAACGGAAACACATAAGTGCCTTCGTGGTGGCGAGTTAATTTGCTCTTCGCGTTGATCCATTTTCAGAAACATTGTGGTCAAACCGGGAAGACAATCAGAAATTTCCACGCATAGATACGTACTTATCGGCCACAGCTAGTAGGCCAGAAACGATCGCAGAAGTGTCAAGAGTAGGCAAGCAGAATCACGACACGACGCTAATAGATACTCGCAGTAGGCGGTTTTATCTGATCACCACTCTGGGAGCTGCTTAGCAACATATCGCCGCAGCTCCAATCGTCCCTTGGCTTCGACCGTTAGAATGATCGTCCGGTTGCGTGGCTACATCTGTTTCGACCACATTCTTTTGAATATACGATCGTCGTCTATTTAAACAACGACGTATTCCGAAATAATAAAACCCGACAAATTATGTTCTCTAAAATAGAACCAACACGGATCGGATTGAGACATTGTTCGGAAGAGCAACGAACGTCGAGCAAAACAAAATTCATCAAAAATAAAAGTGGAGATTCTACGCCAAAAAAGCACCAGGAAGAACACCAACATTAGAGGAGAAAGACCACGGCGGCGAAGTCGTGTACGCAGAATACAGTTAGCACGAAAACTGAGGAAGCAACTTTGTTGCGTACGCATCAGCAACGGCGAATCAAAGCAACCGGCAAAACAGTAACAATAAAATGATGATGATGTCAAAATGACTATGCGTGGGTTTTCCGCGCCTTCCATAAACAAAAGAGTAGCAACCTGTGAAAAATGCCTTCGCCCCTTCGCATCACCATGGAGAGAATAATTCGCCGCTGAAAGGGAACTCGCGTGAGTGCGTGCCGTGCCGCCTATGAGGTAATCCCAAGAATGGATTTCGTTTTCAGCAATTTCCAGATTGTTTTGACGGGTGCGTGGGTTTGTCCATTCGGCGGTGCTAACACAAGTTGTTTTGTTTCTTGTTTGTTCTAAATAGAAGCCGCCCATAAATCGCCGCCAAAAATTGTTTGTCACACGACGGCAGCAACGACGACGACAAAGGTGATGTTCTAAAGTCGGAGTAGGAACGGTTTGTCCCTTCGCTCCTCTAGATGGATGACGGTTTGTCACCGCTAATGATGGGCTTTAATTAATCTTGTTGAGTAATCTCGGCAACTTGTTATGTACTTTTACGATCCATTCGCTTCGGTCTGTAGTTGAAGGTTTTTCGCATAAAAATGTCTTGTTCGCAGTACCTACACACTTCCTGGGTTGACCGGGAATGTGTTAATATCGCTTGACATTCATTTTTGTACACAATCGCAATGAAGGAATCATAAGCACATATAAATATCGAATTTTCAACAGATATTCTTTGCCAAACTGGGGCCGCCATTATTTTATGGAATTTAAACAGCCTACTTCGCTCTTGAGAGTTTTTACTACCAAACCTAACCTTAACATAATTCTCACAGTAGGCTTACACTTTTACAAAGCCTTTTGGAACATCTTCTGGAATTACAGCCAAATTTTTCTAACTCAATATTACTTATTCTGATATTGAGTTATACAACCATAGTGAAAGTTAGTTTTCATGGCTACCTCGATGGTCCCTTTAATATTGAGTTGACTGTAGTAATGCATTTTGGCCGAAATGCATGTGCTGAAAATTAGAAAAAAAATCTAATCGCCAACAGCAGGGAAACCCACTGCTGCTGGTGGTCATCACAATTGATTTCCGATAAGATAGAACTGGCGCCAGAAAAATTTGCCAGTGGGTTCCCACCGTTGCAATACGTTTCCTGATTAGAAGGTGACGACGCGACGGCCAATCCCAGGGGCTGATAACCGGGCTACCTGGAATACTGTCGCACCCTGACGATGGTGCTGATGATGACGATGATGACCCTGAGCTTAGAAAAGGTGCGAACTCGGCATCTTGATCGATAGACGAAAAATTATCGAAAGGTGATTAGATGCCGCTCCTGGCAGGTGGGACTTTATGAGGTAATGGGTAATAAACATGATTTAAGGTGTATTTATCGCACGACATTTTGAGTGCCCCTAGAGCAGGGAATTTACTACCGCATTCGGGCCAATGCAGTGAGGATTTGTATTTCCTCTCTTTACTGAATAAGGAAAACGATGTCGAGTGAAAATCCATCCATGGAAATTTGAAATTTATTCAACTCCAATGGATTTACGATGGTCCTTCCTCAGCCGTGTGGTTAGAGTCCGCGGTTACAAAGCAAAGCCATGCTGAAGGTGTCTGGGTTCGATTCCCGGTCGGTCCAGGATCTTTTCGTGATGGAAATTTTCTTGACTTCCCTGGGCATAGTGTATCATCGTACTTGGCACACGATATACGAATGCGAAAATGGCAACATTGGCAAAGAAAGCTCTCAGATAATAACTGTGGAAATGCTCATATGAAAACTACGCTGAGAAGCGGGCTCTGTCCCAGTGGAGATGTTAATGCCAAAAAGAAAAAGAATTGTAACACGACTTTGGTCAACTACTTCTGTACAAAAAAAAAAACACGTTTCTACCGTGTTGATTCGAATTGCCCGATCGCTTCCCAATGTAGAAGATGTTGCCACTGTCCGGCTTTCGAAGCGTTCGTCAATTCGAATCAGCACAGTGTAATGAATGCTTGAACATTGTTTAACGATAATTATTAATCAATAGTGATATCAGGTCCGTCACACTCGGGCTCAGATTGGGTACCACTTCTAGTACTGCATTTCGTCCCTCGGTAGTACAAAAGGTACCCAAGTTTGACAGATCGCAGTACACTTTTCACGGCATTCTAGATTACCTTATGAGCCATAAAATTTTAGGCAACTGCAAGGGACATGGAGGTCTTTAATTTGTCTTTGGTGATATCAGAGGCTATTCCCTAACGTCAAATCCGCCCGCTCATGAATTTCAGCAACAAATACGCGATTGCTATCGTTTACTGTTTGCTTCACAATCCAAGTATGCAAAACTAGTCATTTTCAGAGTCGTAGATCAGATAAAACGTGAGATTAGGAGTCGCCACTGAGTGATATACAGTCAACCCTCCATGAGTCGATATTGAAGGGACCATCGACTCATGGAAATATCGAGTCATGGAACAGCAATGCTATGGAAAGCCGTATGAGGGGACCATCGTAGTAACCATGAAATTTGATTTTCAATATGGTTCCATGAGTCGATATCGAGTAATGGAACATCGACTCATGGAGGTTTAACTGTAATTGTTTTCAATTATTCATTTATTGAAATATTTAGTTGAAATACAGATATTTTAAGTACGCATGGAATCGTTTTCTAATTATTTATTCACAAACTTCACCTAATTCGGATTGTCTCGGTGGTGATCTGGAGTTATTGTTTGTTTGAAAGAGAGGGCCAATTTTCACAGAAATTGTTCCACAAATTTAGCCTGAGTTTCTATTTTTTGTTTGTTTTTGAATTCTGTCTGGATTATTTTCAGAATGTTCTGAAATTCATTCGATTTTTGATACAATTTCGTCTACAATCAAAAATTTTCCCTCGATTTATTCCAGAGGTTGGTTAAGAAATGCTTAAAGTAATTCGTTTTGCAGCGCTACTTCAATATGTTCAATGATTTTTGTATATAATAAATTCCTCATGTTGTGGCCAACAACAAGCCAACGGGGTGCATCATGCCGCACCACATCGGTGGACGAACATGCCTCATGTTGAGGCCAAAAACACTTCAAAACCGCAATTCTGGCAACACTTCATACTCACCTGTCACATATGCTCATTCAGTCATTCAGAAATCATACCTAAAACATACAAATATTAGTATTGAAACGTTAAATTATTATTATGTCACTTACCTCTCGATCTTTCCAGATCGTCTACACATTGTTATTGTTTACCCTTTGCATTGCATCTTTCTTTGACAGTTCCAGAAGATTCTGCAGTAGCCTTTATTGTATAACAGTTAAGCTGAAAGTTCATTGAGCACGTAAACATAATGTTGCCACCCGCTAAAGCACCCTCTCGAACCACCCAACAAGGCGGAGCCCAATGTTATGTGCGACGGCCAATAATAGATCATCATGTATACCTCCACCCACAGAATTATGTAGGCAGCATTACTAGCCCACGTTTCATACAAAGGTATTATTGTCGACATGATTTCATCAACAACTTCATAAAAGCTCAGAAGCACAATTTATTTCATTTGGTAGTGAAAACATGTTTTTTGACCAAAATTATAATCATTTTTCACACCATGCGTGTGTTGTTTACTACTTTTGGCAGTTTTCTCCTCTATTCTCTCGCTTCTCACGGACGGAGAAAGTTGCCATCAATATGCATTTGAATTCTACAGTCAATTGTATTGTATAATATCTTATATTCATTGTATTGTATTATATCTTATATTGCAACAGTTGTGACTTTGTACACCTTTTGAGTGTTATGAAATTGTAATATACGCGGTTGTAGCAATCGTATGAATATCCAAACAATTTTAATTCCAAACATAAAAACTGACATCACTTCCAATCAGTGAGAGCGGCGCATACGATTCATAAACAATGTTGGCTCAATGTATTCGCGTTCCGGTGCTGTTTTCGAGCACAAATTGACGAATATAAGTGGTTTATTGCTCCCAGGAGCATCGTGCGTGAAAAATCAAAGTGTTTCAAGTATCGCATTAGATTTTTGAATTGCTACGGTGAGTAGAAATACGATTAAAAGTGAGTTTAAGAACGGGCACCGAAAAGCCAGCAAACAATATCTCGGTGCGTGAAGAAGGAGTGATTCGGTAGTGCGTGGTATTTTACAACACAAATCACAGCAATAACTACATGTTTGCATTCAAAAACTAATGATTTGTGAAAAACACATTATGGAATGATTTCAGTTAAGAAACCACCCCTCTATAATTAGGTTAGTAACTTCAAATAATCATTTTTTGTGATCGCAATCGAAAACACTGTGAGAAGCATGGGAGGAGGGAGCGAAAAGTGAAGGGGGAGTGAGGTGCCATATTAGAGGCCATTTTGGTACTCAAGGAGATATGTCCTTAAGGCACAATATATTATTGTATGCAACAATAGGATGCTAGAATGTTCCATACAAGCTCTATAGGGAAGAGCGGAGTAAATATGTAAATATGACACCATTACATTCAGTAGCGTAGCTAGAGTTTTCGGGGTCCGGTGCGGATACAAATTTGGGGGCCCCCAAAATAAAGGGATGCACCGCTGTGGTATCGTAAAAATTAGCGACATTAGTTTACACAATAAGATAAAGTAGATTTACTCTTTTTAGTTTTAAATGAGCATGCACCTTCAATATTTTCATGAAAAGAATTTACATTTGGCCGACAATAGCTCACTCTAGAATAGACCTTGAAAATTGTAGTATGCTAGTAATTCCTTGTTGCACTCTAGGAAAAGTAGTAAAATAATCTTGGAACAGGTCAAAAGAAAATTTCTGGTTGTTGTGTTTTTTATGCAATTCTACCTTGCAATTGAAATAAAATGTTTGAAGGAATGGTTGATTTTATTTTATGAGGTATCTCCAAATATACTCACAGAGGTATTATTAGAGAAATAGTTGGTCAAATTCTAGAAGAAACTTTGAAATAAAACTCGCTGTGAAGTAAACATATATTTTTGGAACTCTGCCGGAAGTTTCTTAGAAGATTTTGTTTTTGCGAAACGCCTTGTTATGCTTCTAAAAGAACTCCAGCATGAATATAAGGAGGAAATCTGGAAACAAATCTGGTGGAATCACTTAGAAAAATCTGAATAAAAAAAATATTGCATACACCGCCTGATGAACTGCTTCCAGCAATGCCCAAATTAATTTCAGGACGAATCCAAAAAGGACTGCCTGGAAATAATAGAGGTAGAATTCAAGAGGATCATGGTCTGAGGAATCATCACAAACTACTAAATTAAATACCAGTGCGAGGTTCTAAGGAAAATTTCAATGGGTATATTTAAAACAACAACAAAAAATCATTGTAGAATCCCTGGGGTTGTTTGCAAAGATTTCTTGACGGACTTCTTCGGGAAAAATGTTTGGAGATCTCCTTGGAGAGATTCTTGGTTCAACCTTTGAAAAGCTACTGGAATGATTCCTGAAGGAATTCTTGGAGGATCCTTGAAGCAAAATCTAGATTGCGGTTAAAAAAATAACCTAATTGTCTGCTGAAATTTCTTGAAAATCGTGTAAGAAATAGAAGAGTTTTCCGTACAGCAATACCAAATAGATAATTACCCGGGCGATGGTGAATAACTGAATGATTAAGCTAGCTGTTTACTTAGGTAGATTCAGAGTATACTAACTTATTTGTTATTGGCTCTTGAATAAAGAAAAGCAACTTTTTGTCATTATTCGCTGTTATTATGACGCTCAATTCAACCATGTTCCAACTAGGCAATTAATCAATAACATATTTGGAATTACTTCCGCGTGGTTACTAGGTTTATTAAAACGTTTTTTCGCAGAGGAAGGTATTACTAGAAAACAAACCTTACATTCTAATAATCTGGAGTAATTGATAATGTAAAAACTAAAAGAAATCCAGTAAAAGTTTCTGTAATAATTACAGTAATTAGAGTGTTCAACGTAATTTTGGAGGATGCTCATTTTCATTTATTTAGTTAACATCTACACAGATAACACTGAATCAACAATTTCACGCCACAATACTCGGTTCGTGGCCGCATCTCTCCATCCTCGGTTCTGCCCCACGCTCGCCAAATCGATACGCACTTGGTCCGCCCACCTAGCTCGCTGCGCTCCACGCCTTCTTGTACCAACCGGATCCGAAGCGAATACCATCTTTGCAGGGTTGCTGTCCGGCATTCTTGCAACATGCCCTGCCCATCGTATCCTTCCAGCTTTGGCCACCTTCTGGATACTGGGTTCGCCGTAGAGTTGGGCGAGCTCGTGGTTCATCATTTGCCGCCACACACCGTTCTCCTGCACACCGCCGAATATCGTCCTAAGCACCTGACGTTCGAAGACTCCAAGTGCTTGCAGGTCCTCCTCGAGCATTGTCCACGTTTCATGCCCGTAGAGGACTACCGGCCTTATGAGCGTTTTGTACATGGTACATTTGGTGCGGGCGTGAATCTTTTTTGACCGCAGCTTCTTCTGGAGGCCATAGTAGGCCCGTCTTCCACTGATGATGCGCCTCCGTATTTCGCGGCTAACGTTATTGTCAGCCGTCAGCAAGGATCAAAGGTAGATGAACTCGTCGACCACCTCGAACGTATCCCCGTCTATCGTAACACTGCTACCTAGGCGAGCCCTGTCGCGCTCGGCCCCACAAGCTAGCATGTACTTTGTCTTGGCCACCAGTCCAACTTTTGCTGCCTCGCGTTTCAGGCGAGTGTACAGGTCTGCCACCTTTTCAAATAATCGACCGACGATGTCCATATCATCCGCGAAGCAAACAAATTGACTGGATCTCGTAAAAATCGTACCCCGGCTGTTAAGCCCGGCTCTCCGCATAACACCTTCTAGCGCAATATTGAACAACAGGCACGAAAATCCATCACCTTGTCGTAGTCCCCGGTGGGATACAAACGAACTGGAGTGTTCGCCTGAAACCTTCACACAATTTTGCACACCTTCCATCGTCGCTCTTATCAGTCTCGTGAGCTTCCCGGGAAAGCTGTTCTCGTCCATGATTTTCCATAGCTCTACGCGGTCGATACTGTCGTATGCCGCCTTGAAATCGATGAAAAGATGATGCGTTGGGACCTGGTATTCACGACATTTTTGGAGGATTTGCCGTACAGTGAAGATCTGGTCCGTTGTCGATCGGCCGTCAACGAAGCCGGCTTGATAACTTCCCACGACCTCGTTTACTACAGGAGACAGACGACGGAAGATGATCTGGGATAATACTTTGTAGGCCGCATTTAGAATGGTGATCGCTCGAAAGTTCTCACAATCTAACTTGTCGCCTTTCTTGTAGATGGGGCAGATTACCCCTTCCTTCCACTCCTCCGGTAGCTGTTCTGTTTCCCACATTGTGCCTATTAGCCGGTGCAGACAAATGGCCAGCCTTTCCGGACCCATCTTTATGAGTTCAGCTCCGATACCATCCTTACCAGCAGCTTTATTGTTCTTGAGCTGGTGAATGGCATCCTTAACCTCCCTCAACGTGGGGGCTGGTTGGTTTCCATCCTCCGCAGTACTATCGAAGGCATTTCCTCCGTTGTCCCGTCCTTTACTGCCTGTGCTTTCAGCGCCATTCAGGTGCTCGTCGAAGTGCTGCTTCCACCTTTCGATCACCTCACGCTCGTTCGTCAGAATGCTCCCATCCTTATCCCTGCACATCTCGGCTCGCGGCACGAAGCCGTTGCGGGATTCGTTGGGCTTCTGATAGAACTTACGCGTTTCTTGAGACCGGCAAAGCTGTTCCATCTCCTCGCACTCCGTCTCCTCCAGGCGGCGTTTTTTCTCCCGAAAGAGTCGGGTCTGCTGTTGCCGTTTCCGTTTATAGCGTTCCACGTTCTGCCGGGTCCCTTGCTGCAGCATGACCGCCCGCGCTGCGTTCTTCTCCTCGTCGAACCAATCGTTCCGTCGACTCCGTCCCACGTACCAGACGTTGCTCTCAGCTCCATCGTTGATGGCTGCTTTTACTGTTCTCCAGCAGTCCTCAAGAGGGGCTTCGTTCAGCTCACCCTCTTCCGGTAATGCAGCCTCGAGTTGCTGCGCGTATGCCGCTGCGACATCCGGTTGCTTGAGCCGCTCTAGGTCATACCGGGGCGGCCGTCGGTACCGTACGTTGTTAACGACGGATAGTTTTTGGCGCAGTTTGACCAACACCAGATAGTGGTCAGAGTCGATGTTGGCGCCACGATAGGTACTGACGTCGATAATGTCGGAGAAGTGCCGACCATCAATTAGAACGTGGTCGATTTGCGATTCTGTCTGCTGTGGTGATCTCCAGGTGTATCGGTACGGAAGGCTGTGCTGTAAGTAGGTGCTACGAATGGCCATATTCTTGGAGGCGGCAAAATCAATTAGTCGTAGGCCGTTTTCGTTCGTCAGCCGGTGGGCGCTGAACTTTCCAATCGTCGGTCTGAATTCCTCCTCCTGGCCAACCTGAGCGTTTAGATCTCCTATGATGATTTTGACGTCGTGGCTTGGGCAGCTGTCGTACTCGCGTTCGAGCTGCGCGTAAAAAGCGTCTTTATCATCATCAGTGCTTCCGGAGTGAGGGCTGTGCACGTTTATTATGCTGAAGTTGAAGAACCGGCCTTTGATTCTCAACTTGCACATTCTTTCATTGATCGGCCACCACCCGATCACGCGCCTCTGCATATCACCCATCACTATAAAAGCTGTTCCCAGCTCATGTGTATTGCCGCAGCTCTGGTAGATGGTATGATTACCTCTAAACGTTCGCACCATTGATCCCTTCCAACACACTTCCTGCAACGCTACGATGCCGAATCCACGGTCCTTCAACACGTGATGGATTCTTACCGCGATTTTGGGGCCCCTATCAGCTCGGGGCCCGGTGCGGACCGCACTCACCGCACCCCCCTAGCTACGCTACTGATTACATTGTACTAATGAGTCTAAAAAAACGTGAACTAGAACGTATCTCTCTCATAGTAATTATTCCCTACCGGATCGTATCCGCGGGAACAGTTGCTTTTCGCTCTTGTCTTGTTTGCTACTAGTCAGGCAGAAGTAGAATTTCTTTTTCAAATCCAGAGACAAAATTCTACGGACAGGTAGTGCATACTCTGCTGAACGTTTTTGCCGTAAACATCAACTTTCTAGCCAATCAGATTCTTGAGGTGTAACGGTTTATGATTGCCAAACCAATTCGATCTTCAGTTGACATAGCTCTTGACGTTCTGAGCAACTTTGCGGAAGACACCTACGTAGTATACCGTAACTACGCAAACTCCAAGTATGCTGCCAGCGTGATCTATTTGCAGAATTTTGAATTACTTTTCCTATAACATGTAGTTCTAAATATGTTGACCAATTTTGCTGAAAACACAATACGTTTAGCTAGTCGCCAGCATCTTGAGGGTTAACAATTTATTTCATTTGATTCATTAAATCTTGAAAACTGGCGAGCGTGATTCCAAAACTGGTCCGTCTGTGGTTCCCAACCTTTTTGGAGCTACGGTCCTTTTTGATGTTACACAAGCATCCTGCGGACTCCTAAAAATGAATGTTCTCGAAAATTAACATTTGTGGAAGCTTTCCTGAGATCTTATTATTATTATGAATCGATGGATATCCTTGGCAGACTTTCTTAAGAGTTTCTATAGTTCATCAAAGATAGCATTAGCATTGAGCGATTCACACCACTTTTGTAGATCCGTTACCAAAGTCAAAGAGCAATCAACTGGCTATTTCCTGGAATTGTGAAGGAATGATTTATTGAACTCCTTCTTAAGCATTCTAAGACATCTCATACGTGTATCTGCATGCAGATAATGCAAGAGTTCTGCTAAGGCCATTTGGAGTCCACTAAGTCTACTAAGAATCTTGCTAAACATCTTCTATTATCAACTTCCTTAAGGTGAAGATACATCGAAGCCTCATAATTCAGATGTTTCTAGAACACAAATCTAGAGTTTGTTATGGAAATTTGATCGATTGGTTACTTACTCGCTGGTCATGACCAATCGATCAAATTATTTTGAAATTATTGTATATTGGTTCATTAGGCAACTCTTTAGAGTTACTTTCATGGCTCTCATGATATTGCATAATTTAGGGCAGAAGAGTGAAGTGTAATGGCCCTTGTTAGATTGATGTGATGAAAAGCATATTACGATGAGAAATTGCAGGAGAAATTTACGATGTTTTGAACAAATAATCTGTTTCACTTTTCTATTATACAACAAAAAATCAACTTATCTACTTATCATATTTCTGAAATCCCATCGAAACCACGAATCCCACTAAAGCACATGTATTTTTTTCAAAATGTTAGCAGGATTCGATCCATAGGAATGAAATAAGAAAACCTAACGATACTCATTTCGTTTGAAATATTTGCAAGGAAACCAGTTAACTGAACTCTAACGATTTTTAACCTCTACCGGCCAAGCAGATCTATAACATGTGTGCAAAGCATGCGTAGAAAGAGAAAGAGATGCAGAGCACACAAAAGTCCGTAACGTAACCGCTTAGCACCGAACCCAGGCGGCGAATTAGACCATCGGTGCTAATTAGTCGTGACAATGTTTGTCTTTCAACTGCGGCCACTACTGGAAAGCCCGTCCGGGCAAGAAGACGGGTTCAGGGAGCACCATTAACTGGAAAGCAATTAGGAAAATAGAGCGAAATCCGATTCCAGAAATGCGCTCTCCGGCGTCGTTAGAAAAAGTAAAGAAATGCATTTGAACCTTACGGTACGGTGTTCTTTGATTTATGCATTCCGACCCAAACTAAACTGAGGTATTCTTCCCTTTTCACACCGAAAAGAATGCATCGAGGCAGGCGATGCACTGAAGGCAGAGTTCAAATGTTCGCCCTGTGCCTACTGTGATCTTTGCTGGATGCGACGGGCGTCTTTTCTTCATCTTTGGTGACTGCCGCGCGACGCGGTGGTGAAAGAGTTGTTCAATACGACGACGACGATGACATCGCGACGTCGAAGATGACGCGTCTCCATCGAGGTGGGGTTTCTCGGTGGAAACTTCATACAGACAGCCTCAGTATGAAACTATTCGAAGCGCCTCAAGGAGACCAGGAAAAGTACATAGGATATGCTGGGGCCAAGTTCGTCTTCTGATGGATGGTTCAATTTGGATGCAAAACAAATTATGATTTTTCGGAAATGAAAAATTCAGGATCTTCACTTCGCGTCGAAGTGATAATTGTTCTCCACTGAGTTACTTGTTGAAATACAGTCAACTCTCCCTTACTCGACATTCCGTATCTTGATATCGAGTTAGAGAACCATAGTAAACGTTGGTTTTCATGGCTACCTCGATGGTCCTTTGAATCGCATTTGCACTAGCTTTGTGTTCTATATCTCGATACCTTCCTAACTCGATGGTGCTTTCAATATCGAGTTATGGAGAATTTGACTGTACTATTAATCAATTAGAAACATTCCAGCTCTGATTAACTTATTTTTCGTGAAAAACAAATCAAAGTTACAACATCTAAGTAAAATGATCAAAAATTTAAGTAGGCTATGAGTAGAATTTCGTCTGAGTTTCAACAGACTACTTTGATAACCAAACCGACTGATTTCGGAATTCCGCCCCGCCATACACTACGGAAAATTCCCTCTACGGGGAAGGTTCCGAATCCAAAAATAAAGCTTTCTAGGTCAACCTCGAACATCATCATTTCTTCCCCCCGAGGGTACTTTGACTGCCACCGGGGTCGCCCGACTTCGACGAAGACGACGGGTGCCGCAGCTGATGATGATGTTGGCAGACAACATCCGTCACCCCTCCGTGGTTCCAAGTACACACCTCCCTTACCGGCGGATGACAGATTTCGAAGACGGTTCGAGTGGTTATCTATTGTTATACTTTTCTTCCTACGAACCGAATTGACTCGGGGGCAAAACCAGCCGCCTGATCGGCGGCGGCTTGGAGCTGGGTGAAGACTGACAGATATTTCTAAAACAACAATAAATAGAGGCCAAAAGGGTGATGTGGAGTCATGTCAGGAGCATCGAAGCACTCGTTGAATGTATTTCATACAAAATCGAACGATCTGGCGATGTAATTCTTTTTTTGAGCAACGACAAAAATAGGTTTTCTCTGCTGTATAGTTTATGTGATACACAGATAACTGAATGAAGAAATTATTAGTATGAAGAGTGAGATAAGTAAGACGAAGAAAGTAAAAGGATAACAGATAAGTGAAACAAAAAGAGCTTAAAGTAAGGTAAAATGATATAACAAAAAGTAAAACAGAAGAGAGATAAATTGAAAATGAAAACAAGGAAACAAGGAAAGTGGATAATTTGTTTACCGTATAAAGAGGAATGAATTAATACACAGCAATAAATGAGAGATAAGAAGAGAGAAGGAAGAGAATCATGGAAAAAGTAGGATACAGCAATGCAATGATATCTTAAGACGTATTTCATCAACTTTAACTCTTCTGACCTGGATAGAACCTTCTTGGATCATCTGGACTTCATAATGTCAAGTTGCCTGCCGAATATTTTATAGTTGGCCGTAAATTTTAATCAAAATATAATTCTTCTTCTTGCGATTACATCCCCACTGGAACAGAGCCTACTTCTCAGCTTAGTGTTTATGAGCACTTCCACAGTTATTCACTCAAGCTATATCCGTGTTATCATAAATCTAACTGCCTTGACTAGTCTGTCTATATGGATCCGCTCCATGAAGCGATCATGCGGCCCTTCGGTACAACTTGGTGTACGAGAAAGGGAAGAAGAAGCATTCAGCCAGTGTCATAATTTATCAAAAGATAAATAAATTGAAACCGTTTGCACATGGAGTTGTTACCATGCAATATAAAAAGATAAACACGATTCCGAAAGAAGTGCTAACCAACAAAATCGTTCAGGTTTCCAACATTTTTATTTCAAATGTCAGAGCATAACTCCTCCGTCAAAAACTTCGTCAACGTCGCGTCGCTACGCTCTGGCTCTGCTCTGCAGTCTTTCGTTTGTCAAACATCAAACAACGGACGCACGCACGCACGCATCATACGATGCGAGATGAGAGACGTGCCCCGTAAACTGAAAGTTGCTCTAATTGTTTGCGGAATCAGCTGCTGGGTCTGGGTCCCGGCTGGCGCTTGGGTGTTAAAAACCTACCGAAAAAAGTCGTGCTCAAACATTGCCCAACATCCCACTTCACAACCCGTCGTCGTCGTCGTCATCCATCCGCCACAGGCGCAGTAGGCCGTTTCAAATGGGAATCACACGAACGGGATAGGCGAGGTAGGCCGGGCCATGTAAACGCGCGTTGCTATGGAACCGAGATAATCACCAGGAAAGACGAATACAACATTCGGCACGTTTACACAAGGTTCGATATTTATAAACATTGGACAGGGAGCATCTGGTTGAAAGTACTAATCGATAGGAGATTATTCCTAGAGGCAACTGACAACTTAACGGTTTAGCTTTATGGTGGAAGACGAAGGTTATTACCCTAGTAATAACTTGAAGCGTGTCAACTAGGAGACACTGTCAAAAAGAAACATCCATTAACTAATTAGTGAGATTTTTGCATGGAGTAGGTCTGGTAGCTGGTCTCTTTACTAAGACTTGGTCTCTATTTTAAGCCAAATCCCTATTTCCAATGGAAGTTTTTAACCAAGATGGTGTTCAAAATCACCTTTTTTCTTACCCTGCTTGCAATGAATTCTAATGCAAAATTCTACCCTAATAGACTATAAAGCAACTATTCATCAAGTTCTTCCAGATTTTTTCTTCTCAGACTCTTCGGGGAAAAGCTACAAGAATTATCCTAAAGTTTTCTCCACAATCATCTGGTATACGGTCAGGGACTCCTACATGGACCTCTCCACCAGATGGTTAATCAGCTAACCGACAAGTTGATCGGAAGGAAGCCGATACACATTGCAAGAGACTTCCATACCTGAGCTGTAGTATGGGGCAGCAGAGTGACCAACGCAAGAAAATACATCATACAGGAAGCCTTAGCGAAGTTGGATGTACGATTGTGCACTGAAGGTTCCGTTAGTAAAAGCAGATGTGGAATCGAATCGCGTCAACGGAACCCTGTGGCAAAAATGGGACGAACAACTAGCAAGCGCAAGTGGAAGACGAAAGCTTTTAACAAGGAACTATTAGTTGAGGCACTTCGTCAAGACGGCGATAACGAGGATATCGACGCCACCGAGCTATCTCTCAGGATGGTATCGACTTGTGACGCAACAATGCCGCGAAAACTGGAGCCAGAGAATAGGCCTATTTGCTTGCTTGATACGCACGGAAAACTCCTGGGAAAAATCATCATCAATAGGCTAATGACGTGTATGGAGAGCGAACACGGGTTGTCGAAAATGCAGTTTGGATTCCGCAAAGAACTATCGAAGGTAGACACAATTCCAACCAGTATTCGAGTGTGTTGAGGAAGCGTCGAAGCAGAAACGAAGAGGAGATCGATACTGCGCCGTAGTTACAAAAGATGTGAAAAACGCATTCAACAGAATGCAAGTCCCCCCGACTATCTGTGTATAATTTGAAGAGCTACTTGCAGAGCAGAATCTTGGTGTACGAAACAAATGAAGAGCAGAAGTTAATGCAAGTGACAGCGGGCGTCCTTCAAGGTTCCATTCTCGATCCAACTCTTTGGAACGGGATGTATGTTGGAGTCTTGACACTGCGGTTGCGCAGGAATGATGATGTGATGTGATGTCACTAACGGTGATGGGCGATACGCTGGAAGAAGTGGTGATGTCGATGATGGAAACACGCAATTGAGCGCTGGATGAGCGGAGTCAAACTGCAGACAGCTCACCACAAAACAGAGGTACTGCTAGTCAGCAAATGCGAGGCGGTTCAGCAGATAGAGGTCAACGTTGGAAGGTATGTGATTGCTCCGAAGCGCGTAATGAAGCACCTGGGAGTAATGATCAACGTCCGAATCATGCCAAACTTTGACGGTCCAAGCAGCAGTAAAGGCATCTGCAAGCTAATGTCTCGTCATCGATACTGAGGTATAGAGTTCCTGCTTGGGGCAATGCACTGGAAACAAAACGGAACCGCGAAAAGCTGAACAGAGCGCTTTGGCTGATGGCAGTACGAGACGCGAATGCGTATAGAATGATAACGTCAGATGGTGTATGCGTTGTAGCCGGTATGATCCCCATTTGCATCACTTTGGCGGAGGATATCGAGTGCTACCAATGTCAGAAACGTACGGAAGATGATTAGAGTCGGATCTATGGCGAGGTGGCAGCACGAGTGGGACTGCGCGGAGAAAGGAAGACGGACCCACAGGCTCATCTAAAACCTGTCGATGTGGATGAATAGGAAGCATTGAGAGGTAAACTTCTACCTGACACAGCTCCTATCAGGTCTTAAAAAACTTAGACCTTTCCAGAAAGTCTCATAAAGATTCCTCTAGCGATTGTGCTA
Organism: Aedes aegypti; assembly: GCF_002204515.2. Lineage (NCBI taxonomy): Eukaryota > Metazoa > Arthropoda > Insecta > Diptera > Culicidae > Aedes > Aedes aegypti. Next base: position 2,698,536 of record NC_035107.1, read on the forward strand.
CTTTTTCCCGAACTCCAGCTCCCTGAATGACCCGATTGCCCAAAAAGCTGCAAGAATAGTCTTCAGTGACTGCGCGGTATACTAGAAAGAACGATAAGCAATCAAAAAAAGGTATATATTGGCCATTTTCGATATGTGTTTATATTGCTATAGATAACGAAGATAACGTAATTGCCGCAAAAAAAATCATTGAGTGTTTTTTGGAGGAAATCTATTAAGAACTCTTTAACGAATCACAACTGCAAAGTCTCCAACTCAAATACTTTTTTTCTACCCTTGCTTGAATTGACACTCACTGGTTAGAATCTTCGTTGATTTTTAATTGTTTTCATACTCATCTTGGCTACACAACAAAAAAAGGCAAACTGCTTGTAACAAGATTGTCAGCTTCTTTTAAACCTGCTGATACTCAATCGCCTGTGAAGCTCGTTAAAAAAACGATGAAGTTCATTCGAGCCAGCTTGACTTTAGCATTTCGCTTCGGGATGTTGCATTTTTTACACGAAGCACACTAAATGCGCGTCAGTATTATTGATTCATGCATCAGATTGTTCATTTCACGTATCACAGCTCTTTTTAATTTACATGAATTTTATTGAACCTCTGTTTTCTAAAACTGAAACTCTTCTGCTTGTGAAGATCTTAAACACAAACAACAAGCAGGCATCGGGGGCGGTGATGCGGTTACTTTGATGGTGGCATAAATGTCTGTGGATTGAGTATACTGAGCATGATTTTATTAGTCCCTGCATTGAACAAAGCCACCACTCATTTCCAGGCAAATTGGCACAGGCACAGTGTTTTAAACGCTCTTTATAAATAGCTCCCTGGATCGGAGAGATAGAGGTATGACGTCTTCAGCAAAATGATCGGTATGACAGGTGTCATCTTTTGACGGTATTTATTTGTTTAATCCTCCCCAAAAAGAGAGAGACGAAATATTTTCCTCACTATCGGCGGCGAGCCTCCCCTTCAGAATCCTTCAGGGGCCTTTCCAAAAGTTTGAATTAGAATAAATACTAAAAAAAAAAACAAAAATTACATGATTTCAACGTGGAGAAAAATCTGCCCAAATTATATGACTCTGATCATTGACAAAAACTCTTTCGTAGTCACAGTGAGAAAAAAAATCTAAAGAATTTCTTAAACAAGAAATAATGGAAGTTTTGGTAAAAAATATGGCTTCATCCATATCAGATCTTTGAAAGGTATTTCAAGCTGGCTCAATATTATTCAGATAGAATTTAATGTGGTGTAAAATATCCAATAAAATCGACCATAGTTGTATTATTCATTTGTTTATTCTTTCATCGATTTTGCTTCGATTTTCGCATGAATAAACTTATTGTTTGAACTGTAAACTATTATTTCCCAAGAAAAGCTATTATGTTTAAAATTCTTAAGAAATTCCATACATTATATACCTAACCTTCAAAAAGATTTGTAACAAATTTTTTGAACCAAC